>NC_072739.1:0-237461 GCF_026930045.1 Uloborus diversus
ACAAAGTCCAGCGTTTGGTTCAGAATCTCCACCAAACACTTTGAAAAAAAAAAAAAAAATATATATATATATATATAAATATATATATTATATATATATATATTATATATATATATATATATATATATATATATTTTTTTTTTTTTTTTTTTTTTTTTTTTCAGAGATGTTTTTTTATTCGTTGGAGATTCTGAACCAAACGCTTTTTCAGTTTCAAGTTCAGGACTTTGTCATTTTTTACGTCAATGATTTAATTTACCATTTTTCAACAACAACGACATTTTAAAGCTTGACAAAGAAAACAATTCCACTAAATTCAAACGAATTCGTAACTCGAGAACGAATCGACGTAGAGACTTGAAACCGGTGTCCATCGATGGCGAACAAAATTTTCCTTCGAATGATACCACTTCCGTCATTCCGAGAGACGTTTACAGCGTGCAACGAATTAGTTTAGATTTAGCTCGGAACGCGTTTCGCTTCGTAACTCGAGAGCGAACGGACGTAGAGATTCGATGGTGCCAACATTAGACGGGAGAGGAATCTAATTTCCCTTCGAATGATCCCCATCGCAACTCAAGCGGTCCTTTATCTTCGGAGTTTGAGCCGCAAACGTGTTACTCGCTAAATCTAAAGAAATTGGTAACTCAAGAACGAATCGACTTGGAGACTCGCAACCGATCTCATTAGACGTGGAACAAAATTTACCTTCGGAACATTCCTTTTTTTTAACGTTCCGAGAGATGTTTACCGTTTGCTACGAATTAGTTTAAAGAAACTCCTAACTCAAGAACGAATCGACGTAGAGACTCGAAACCGACATCATTAGACGGGGAACAAAAATTTTACCTTCAGAACATGCCTTTTTTTTAACGTTCCGAGAGATGTTTACCGTTTGCTACGAATGAGTTTAGAATTAACATGAAATACGTCCGTAATTCGAGATAAAACGCTCATACAAATTCGAAATGACCGTTACAACGAGAGCATCAATCGTTTTCGTAAACGAATAAAATGTTTCGAGTATTCTAACCCGTTTTTAATTCATTCAATTTTTCTAGTTTGCCAATATTTTTTTCAACATGAAAAAAAAAAAAAAAAAAAAAAAAATATATATATATATATATATATATATATATATATATATATATATATATTTATTTTTTTTTTTTTTTTTTTTTTTTTTTCAAATAATAATGCCATCATTATTATTGGGCAAACACATTATTCGGGCTACGTGAAATTTTTTACGGAACGCAATCTGTCACCTGGGCTCATTTTTTTATCCCGATCATCCCTTCAACTCCGTACGCGAAAAAATATTGGCAAACACATTAAAAACATTTTCAAGTGCTTCGGGCTACCTGAAATTTTTTACCGAACGTGAAGTGAGCAGAAACATTTTTTATCCCGATCATCCCTTCAACTCCGTACGCGAAAACGTGTCCGAGCATCGTAACGTGTTGGTATTGAGACATATCTGCTTTTTGAATTGGAAATGAGCGCGTTACAACGAGAGCGTCAATCATTTTTCGTAAAGGAATAAAATGTTCGAGTATCGCAATGCACGTTCTCTTGTAATTCATTCATTTAATTTTTTTCTGGCATCGAGACACATGGGTTTTAGTTGGAAACCTTTCGAAATGACCGTTAATGATTTTCGCAAACGAATAAAATGTTCGAATTCCAACCTGTTTCGAAATGAGCGTTACAACGAGAGCGTCAATCCTTTTCGTAAACGAATAAAATGTTCGATTATTCCAACCTCTTTTTAATTCATTCAATTTTTCTAGATTGGCATTGAGACACATGGGTCCATTGTTGGAAACCTTTCGAAATGAGCGTTACAACGAGAGCATCAATCGTGTTCGTAAACGAATAAAATTGTTCGAGTATTCCAACCCGTTTTTAATTCATTCAATTTTTCTGGTTTGCAAATATTTTTTTTCAACACGAAAAAAAAAAAAAAAAAAAAAAAAATATATATATATATATATATATATATATATATATATATATATATATATATATATATATATATATATATATTTTTTTTTTTTTTTTTTTTTTTTTCCCAAATAATAATGTTATCATTATTATTGGCAAACACATTATTCGGGCTACGTGAAATTTTTTACCGAACGCAATCCGAACGCAATCTGTCACCTGGGTTCATTTTTTTATCCCGATCATCCGTTCAACTCCGTACGCGAAAAAATATTGGCAAACACATTAAAAACATTTTCAAGTGCTTCGGGCTACCGGAAATTTTTTTACCGAACGCAATCTGACACTGGTTTCTTCCGACGTGAAAGTTTTATTGCGATAATATTTGAGATGTTCGAGTTTCGGATCGAGCGATTAGAAACATTTTTTCCCCGATCAGCCCTTGAACCTCGTACGCGAAAATGGTTGGAGTATCCCAGCGTGTTATTTTCTTAATCCGTTCAATCCTTTTCGAGAATATTTTTTAAGGACGATATTTTGCTTGGATTGGCACTAGCGTGTATCCCAACGTAGGACCATTCAGTCATTTTTTTTTTCTTGGGCATCGACACATGGGTTCTTTGATTGGAAACCTTTCGCAGGTATTTCGTTCACCGTTAAAACGAGAGCGCCACCCAACGTAGGACCATTCGGTTGATTTTTTTCCAGTTTGGTCATGACACATTAGTTTTAGTTGGAAACCTTTCGCATGTATTTTGTTTACCGTTAAAACGAGAGCGTCACCCAACGTAGGGCCATTCGGTTGATTTTTTTTTCTAGTTTGGCAATGAGACATGAGTTTTAGTTGGAGGCAGGTAATACGAATACTGAACACATTACGGCATTGGACTTTGTCATTTTTTCTTCTGACGTGAATGTTTTTCATCCCGATGTGTTTGATTCGCAAACATGGAGTTGGGTAGTTTTTTTTTACCGCAGAAGGTTTATCGCGAAGTGAGCAGAAACATTTTGTTTCCCGATCATCCATTCAATTCCGTACGCGAAAACGTGTCCGAGTAACGCAACATGTTGGCAATGAGACACATGGGTTTTTAAGAAAGAAACCTTTCGAAATGACCGTTACAACGGGAGCGTCAATCAATTTTTTTGCTGCTGATACGCTTCAAGTACACGAGAAAAGTGTCCGATTATCGCAATGTTCGTTCTCATTGAATTTAATCAATTTTTCTAGATTGGCAATGAGACACATGAGTTTTAGTTGGAAACCTTTCGAAATGACCGTTACAACGAGAGCGTCGATCGTTTTCGTAAACGAATAAAATGTTTCAAGTATTCCAACCCGTTTGTTTTTAATTCATTCAATTTTTCTAGTTTGCCAATATTTTTTATCAACATAAAAAAAAAAAAAAAAAAAAAATAATATATATATATATATATATTTTTTTTTTTTTTTTTTTTCGACATGAAATTTTTATCGCGATAGTATTTGAGATGTTCGAGTTTCGGATCGAATGATTAGAAACATTTTTTCCCCGATCAGCCCTTGAACCTCGTACGCGATAATGGTCTGAGTACCCCCCTTTTCTTAATCCGTTCAATCCTTTTCGTGAATGTTTTTAAGTTCGATATTTTAACTTGGATTCGCACAGACGCACCATCGAGTTCCTTGCAAGACAACGATCGCAAAGTGAGGAGGAATAATTTTTTCCCAATCAGCCGTTGTTTTGTTTGAGGAAAAAAATTAGCGTGTATCCCAACGTAGGACCATTCGGTTGATTTTTTTTTCCTTGGGAACGAGACATGGGTTCTTTGATTGGAAACCTTTCGCAGGTATTTCGTTCACCGTTAAAACGAGAGCACCACCCAACGTAGGACCATTCGGTTGATTTTTTTTTCCAGTTTGGCCATGACACATGAGTTTTAATTGGAAACCTTTCGCATGTATTTCGTTCACCGTTAAAAAAGGTAATACGAATACCGAACACGTTCCAGCATTGGTCTTGGTCATTTTTCTTCAAACGTGAATGGTTTTCATCCCGATGTGTTGTTTGATGTCGGTCATGCCATCGATGAAAATGTTCAGGAATTTTTCTCGTATTCCAGTATTGGAATCGTGTTTCTCGAAATGAAACGGATCCAGTCTTGGTCAATCTTTCGTGTCTTCACGCTCTCTCCCCCCCCCCCCTTCGTTCCAGTTTAATTTTTGCTTTTTCGAAACCTCCCACCCGTCACGTTTGTCGTTGGCTTGCCAATCGCATGACACCTCCGTTTCTGATTCGTTCGTCCATCCGCTCGTTTCGTTTTTTCTTCCTTCGTTTAGCGTTATAAATGGACGCGTCGAATATTGGCTCATTCCAGCGGTAAAATGCGACCACGACATGCATCTCCTCCTCAAAGAAATCATGACGCCGTCGTTACGGTGCGCTTCGTCGTCGTCTCATGGATTTCTCTGGTTGTTCTCTTTTCCGCTGATGCGAACGATGCCAACGGAGTATACCCGTCGGAAAAACCTCTGTCTCCGAGCACCCTTTTTCGGTACTGTTGGATTACTTAAAGCGTATATTTCAAGATGCATGGATCGCTTCGCCTTTCTTTGGCGAAATGGTCATCAACAACTGAATTCGCGACCGACGAGCTTGTGTTTTTGCCAGCACAGGTTTCAGTCTTCGAAATACCCCTCGTCCGACGTCGTTTCGAGTAACCAGATTCCTTCTCGGTACGCGGAGGGAAGTAATCGGGAGGAGCTGGCCGTCAAGTCTCGGAGAACGGCGGATCGGTAAGGAACATCCGTTCGTCGTCGTCACCAAAACGAGGACGTATTCCGATACAGACGGACCATCCGTGAGCTACGGTAGGAAAGGACGATGAAGTAGATGCTTCATGCGGAACGGAGGATTGCTCCCTCGGAGACAACGAGGTTCGTAGGTGACTCATTTAACTTTTGTTCTTCTTCTTCACTGTGTCCCTCTCTCTCATCTTAAGAGGTTCGCAACCTAGTAGAATTAAGTACAAGTAGAGAGAGACAAAGAATCCCAATCCTTCAACATCTCGTTTCGCTAAGGTCGCCACTCGCACCACGTCGTCGTCGACGCGTTTACCGAGCTCATCCTTGTTCTAAATGTCCGGCGTGAGAAAGGAGTTCCTTTGTTAGCTACCAGAGTTGCTAACAAATTGAGAGAAAGTTACGAAACAAACTGACGATTGTTTTTTCTGCAAACCGTGAAAGGATGCTCTTTAAGTCATTTAATCAATTAAACTGACTGGATGCTGGTAAAGCTCCCAATGAGGTTTTCATTAAAAAAACTCGTTAGATTAAACGCGTGGACGAAAATAGAGATGTTCTGAAAGGGTAAATAAGTTCTTGTACTGATGTTCCTCATAACGAAGGGTGACGGTTTGAAATTCTCATGCTCGGACGCTCGTTCGAAGATGTTACGCGAAAAATGCGCTCTAACTCCCTTCAGACAATGAAAACTGAGCTTACTGAGGTCGTTTACTTACGTGGTCATTCAAATGGTCAGGAATTATTCGATTTCGAGAAGCGATTCGTTTAATAAAAAAAAAAAAAAAAAAAAAAAAATGCTTCGGTTATTTACTCGTAAGCATTACCTTACATGACAGTTTGAATGACGATGGATTTTTTTCATTATAATTTTCGTCAGCTTCTGAGAGAATCGTCTGGAGATACGATTAACCGACGCTCATCGACATTGAGAAAATGAGTAGGCATTGAAATTTTAAAGACCATGATTTTTTCAACATAATGTTTTGGAGTTTCTGCAAAGACCTATTCGTAAATTTGATTTGATTTTTAAATACAAATCGAGAAGCAGCATCTGTTTCTTTTTTTCTCATTTACTAACTCTACTCTCGTCGTACCAAAAAATAGGCACCAATTGAACGTTCAATCGTCAGTTTGTTTCGTCAGTTTGTTTCGTAACTTTCTCTCAATTTGTTAGCAACTCTGGTAGCTAACAAAGGAACTCCTTTCTCACGCCGGACATTTAGAACAAGGATGAGCTCGGTAAACGCGTCGACGACGACGTGGTGCGAGTGGCGACCTTAGCGAAACGAGATGTTGAAGGATTGGGATTCTTTGTCTCTCTCTACTTGTACTTAATTCTACTAGGTTGCGAACCTCTTAAGATGAGAGAGAGGGACACAGTGAAGAAGAAGAACAAAAGTTAAATGAGTCACCTACGAACCTCGTTGTCTCCGAGGAAGCAATCCTCCGTTCCGCATGAAGCATCTACTTCATCGTCCTTTCCTACCGTAGCTCACGGATGGTCCGTCTGTATCGGAATACGTCCTCGTTTTGGTGACGACGACGAACGGATGTTCCTTACCGATCCGCCGTTCTCCGAGACTTGACGGCCAGCTCCTCCCGATTACTTCCCTCCGCGTACCGAGAAGGAATCTGGTTACTCGAAACGACGTCGGACGAGGGGTATTTCGAAGACTGAAACCTGTGCTGGCAAAAACACAAGCTCGTCGGTCGCGAATTCAGTTGTTGATGACCATTTCGCCAAAGAAAGGCGAAGCGATCCATGCATCTTGAAATATACGCTTTAAGTAATCCAACAGTACCGAAAAAGGGTGCTCGGAGACAGAGGTTTTTCCGACGGGTATACTCCGTTGGCATCGTTCGCATCAGCGGAAAAGAGAACAACCAGAGAAATCCATGAGACGACGACGAAGCGCACCGTAACGACGGCGTCATGATTTCTTTGAGGAGGAGATGCATGTCGTGGTCGCATTTTACCGCTGGAATGAGCCAATATTCGACGCGTCCATTTATAACGCTAAACGAAGGAAGAAAAAACGAAACGAGCGGATGGACGAACGAATCAGAAACGGAGGTGTCATGCGATTGGCAAGCCAACGACAAACGTGACGGGTGGGAGGTTTCGAAAAAGCAAAAATTAAACTGGAACGAAGGGGGGGGGGAGAGAGCGTGAAGACACGAAAGATTGACCAAGACTGGATCCGTTTCATTTCGAGAAACACGATTCCAATACTGGAATACGAGAAAAATTCCTGAACATTTTCATCGATGGCATGACCGACATCAAACAACACATCGGGATGAAAACCATTCACGTTTGAAGAAAAATGACCAAGACCAATGCTGGAACGTGTTCGGTATTCGTATTACCTTTTTTAACGGTGAACGAAATACATGCGAAAGGTTTCCAATTAAAACTCATGTGTCATGGCCAAACTGGAAAAAAAAATCAACCGAATGGTCCTACGTTGGGTGGTGCTCTCGTTTTAACGGTGAACGAAATACCTGCGAAAGGTTTCCAATCAAAGAACCCATGTCTCGTTCCCAAGGAAAAAAAAATCAACCGAATGGTCCTACGTTGGGATACACGCTAATTTTTTTCCTCAAAAAAACAACGGCTGATTGGGAAAAAATTATTCCTCCTCACTTTGCGATCGTTGTCTTGCAAGGAACTCGATGGTGCGTCTGTGCGAATCCAAGTTAAAATATCGAACTTAAAAACATTCACGAAAAGGATTGAACGGATTAAGAAAAGGGGGATACTCCGACCATTATCGCGTACGAGGTTCAAGGGCTGATCGGGGAAAAAATGTTTCTAATCATTCGATCCGAAACTCGAACATCTCAAATACTATCGCGATAAAACATTCATGTCGAAAAAAAAAAAAAAAATATATATATATATATATATATATATATATATATATATATATATATATTATTTTTTTTTTTTTTTTTTTTTTTTTTATGTTGATAAAAAATATTGGCAAACTAGAAAAATTGAATGAATTAAAAACAAACGGGTTGGAATACTTGAAACATTTTATTCGTTTACGAAAACGATCGACGCTCTCGTTGTAACGGTCATTTCGAAAGGTTTCCAACTAAAACTCATGTGTCTCATTGCCAATCTAGAAAAATTGATTAAATTCAATGAGAACGAACATTGCGATAATCGGACACTTTTCTCGTGTACTTGAAGCGTATCAGCAGCAAAAAAATTGATTGACGCTCCCGTTGTAACGGTCATTTCGAAAGGTTTCTTTCTTAAAAACCCATGTGTCTCATTGCCAACATGTTGCGTTACTCGGACACGTTTTCGCGTACGGAATTGAATGGATGATCGGGAAACAAAATGTTTCTGCTCACTTCGCGATAAACCTTCCGCGGTAAAAAAAACTACCCAACTCCATGTTTGCGAATCAAACACATCGGGATGAAAAACATTCACGTCAGAAGAAAAAATGACAAAGTCCAATGCCGTAATGTGTTCAGTATTCGTATTACCTGCCTCCAACTAAAACTCATGTCTCATTGCCAAACTAGAAAAAAAAATCAACCGAATGGCCCTACGTTGGGTGACGCTCTCGTTTTAACGGTAAACAAAATACATGCGAAAGGTTTCCAACTAAAACTAATGTGTCATGACCAAACTGGAAAAAAATCAACCGAATGGTCCTACGTTGGGTGGCGCTCTCGTTTTAACGGTGAACGAAATACCTGCGAAAGGTTTCCAATCAAAGAACCCATGTGTCGATGCCCAAGAAAAAAAAAATGACTGAATGGTCCTACGTTGGGATACACGCTAGTGCCAATCCAAGCAAAATATCGTCCTTAAAAAATATTCTCGAAAAGGATTGAACGGATTAAGAAAATAACACGCTGGGATACTCCAACCATTTTCGCGTACGAGGTTCAAGGGCTGATCGGGGAAAAAATGTTTCTAATCGCTCGATCCGAAACTCGAACATCTCAAATATTATCGCAATAAAACTTTCACGTCGGAAGAAACCAGTGTCAGATTGCGTTCGGTAAAAAATTTCCGGTAGCCCGAAGCACTTGAAAATGTTTTTAATGTGTTTGCCAATATTTTTTCGCGTACGGAGTTGAACGGATGATCGGGATAAAAAAATGAACCCAGGTGACAGATTGCGTTCGGATTGCGTTCGGTAAAAAATTTCACGTAGCCCGAATAATGTGTTTGCCAATAATAATGATAACATTATTATTTGGGAAAAAAAAAAAAAAAAAATATATATATATATATATATATATATATATATATATATATATATATTTTTTTTTTTTTTTTTTTCGTGTTGAAAAAAAATATTTGCAAACCAGAAAAATTGAATGAATTAAAAACGGGTTGGAATACTCGAACAATTTTATTCGTTTACGAACACGATTGATGCTCTCGTTGTAACGCTCATTTCGAAAGGTTTCCAACAATGGACCCATGTGTCTCAATGCCAATCTAGAAAAATTGAATGAATTAAAAAGAGGTTGGAATAATCGAACATTTTATTCGTTTACGAAAAGGATTGACGCTCTCGTTGTAACGCTCATTTCGAAACAGGTTGGAATTCGAACATTTTATTCGTTTGCGAAAATCATTAACGGTCATTTCGAAAGGTTTCCAACTAAAACCCATGTGTCTCGATGCCAGAAAAAAATTAAATGAATGAATTACAAGAGAACGTGCATTGCGATACTCGAACATTTTATTCCTTTACGAAAAATGATTGACGCTCTCGTTGTAACGCGCTCATTTCCAATTCAAAAAGCAGATATGTCTCAATACCAACACGTTACGATGCTCGGACACGTTTTCGCGTACGGAGTTGAAGGGATGATCGGGATAAAAAATGTTTCTGCTCACTTCACGTTCGGTAAAAAATTTCAGGTAGCCCGAAGCACTTGAAAATGTTTTTAATGTGTTTGCCAATATTTTTTCGCGTACGGAGTTGAAGGGATGATCGGGATAAAAAAATGAGCCCAGGTGACAGATTGCGTTCCGTAAAAAATTTCACGTAGCCCGAATAATGTGTTTGCCAATAATAATGATGGCATTATTATTTGGAAAAAAAAAAAAAAAAAAAAAAAATATATATATATATATATATATATATATATATATATATATATATATATATATATATATATATATATATATATATATATATATATATATATTTTTTGTTTTTTTTTTTTTTGTTTTTTTTTTTTTTTTTTTTTTCATGTTGAAAGAAATATTGGCAAACTAGAAAAATTGAATGAATTAAAAACGGGTTAGAATACTCGAAACATTTTATTCGTTTACGAAAACGATTGATGCTCTCGTTGTAACGGTCATTTCGAATTTGTATGAGCGTTTTATCTCGAATTACGGACGTATTTCATGTTAATTCTAAACTCATTCGTAGCAAACGGTAAACATCTCTCGGAACGTTAAAAAAAGGCATGTTCTGAAGGTAAATTTTTGTTCCCCGTCTAATGATGTCGGTTTCGAGTCTCTACGTCGATTCGTTCTTGAGTTAGGAGTTTCTTTAAACTAATTCGTAGCAAACGGTAAACATCTCTCGGAACGTTAAAAAAAAGGAATGTTCCGAAGGTAAATTTTGTTCCACGTCTAATGAGATCGGTTGCGAGTCTCCAAGTCGATTCGTTCTTGAGTTACCAATTTCTTTAGATTTAGCGAGTAACACGTTTGCGGCTCAAACTCCGAAGATAAAGGACCGCTTGAGTTGCGATGGGTATCATTCGAAGGGAAATTAGATTCCTCTCCCGTCTAATGTTGGCACCATCGAATCTCTACGTCCGTTCGCTCTCGAGTTACGAAGCGAAACGCGTTCCGAGCTAAATCTAAACTAATTCGTTGCACGCTGTAAACGTCTCTCGGAATGACGGAAGTGGTATCATTCGAAGGAAAATTTTGTTCGCCATCGATGGACACCGGTTTCAAGTCTCTACGTCGATTCGTTCTCGAGTTACGAATTCGTTTGAATTTAGTGGAATTGTTTTCTTTGTCAAGCTTTAAAATGTCGTTGTTGAAAAATGGTAAATTAAATCATTGACGTAAAAAATGACAAAGTCCTGAACTTGAAACTGAAAAAGCGTTTGGTTCAGAATCTCCAACGAATAAAAAAACATCTCTGAAAAAAAAAAAAAAAAAAAAAAAAAAAATATATATATATATATATATATATATATATATATATTTTTTTTTTTTTTTTTTTTTTTTTTCAAAGTGTTTGGTGGAGATTCTGAACCAAACGCTGGACTTTGTCATTTTTTTAATCGTAAAGTTTTAAATGCCAACATCACTGCGTTAAGATGATTGGTAAAAATGTAAGAACCCAAAACACGAGAATATTGGAACTCGTAAAGATCGTTCCAAAATTGGTTTGATTTCACTTAATGACCTTGTCATTTTTTTTCGCGGGAGGGTCGTGTGCGTCACGTTGCTCGCGTTGTTTTTTCCTTTCAACCTTCTCGTGCATTTTTTCTCTTTCCCAACTGAATTCTCTTCCAATTCGTATTTCCGACCTCCCCACACGCCGTTTTTTTTCCTCGGTCGTTTTGCGAATGCTAAATGCTCGACGTAATTCGTTTCTCGGAGTTCCCTCCCTCTCTTGGGTTAACGCTTAAAAAGGAACGGAAAAACACTCTGGTTCTCATCGTTTACTTTTCCTCTCCTGGGAGAGTCATGCCGAGTCATTTTCAGTACAGTGACTACACTCGTTACAAAAGGTTTCTAAGCTCGAGCGGATCCGAAATCATCTGTCATTGGTGTGGGGCTCGGATTCTCATCCGTAAGTTCGAAAGACACGTCAAAGAGCAGCACGGTTACAATAGCACCATGTCTTGCGCGTGGTGTTTGAGATTTCATTGGGAGTTCGGAACAAAGTTACAGCAAGGAGAGCACCTCCTCAATTGCGCCAGACGCCGCGCCTCGGTTCATGGTGGGTACAGATCTCGTCCCAGCGTTTACGTTTCTCCCTCTTCTGCCTGTTATCAGGTTTCGTCGACGCTAACTCGCAGTTCCCTCGGAGGTAGGTCATTTTTTCCTCCCCCGGGACTTACCACCAGCGACGACGGCACCGGGAACGTGGTGCTGGAAAGGAACGAGTTCAGTTCCTCATCGTCGTCGTTCGAACAGGCGCCGAAGAAAAACGAAGGCGAACCCGAGATCATCGAAATGAACGCAGGCTCCGGTGACGATTCGATCCTACCCAGCATCGTTGCCGCTCAGAGCGTTTACGAGGAAGAGGGATGCGTCTCGGCCGCGACGCCGCCGCCCCTGGACCTGACTTGCAAGGAATCGATGCCCGATCTCGTCATCGACGAATCCCGAGACGACGAAAGACGAAAAGAACTCGAGAATCTGGGCCTCATTTTGGACGAAAACAGCAACAAGACCGAAGTCTTTAAGAAAATGGCAGAAGTCAACGGTGTTCAACCTCAAGAACTGGTGTTGGAGAAAGAAAAGAGAATCGAAACGTTTCGCGCACGTCCGGCGGGGGACATCAACCTCAATTACGTGCGCGTTCTGAGCATCCCGGTCGGAAAAGACGAATCTTACGCCGTGATTAGGGACCAGAATAAACTCTTTTTCATGTACTGAATTCGGACCGCAAGAAGCAAATGTTTTTTATCATGTCTTTGTTTTGTGTATTATTGTATTTGTTTTGTAAGATTGATTTTAAAAAAAAACTAAATCGATCCAATATTGGTACAATTTTTTTCGAGTGGCAAAAAATGACGAAGTCCTGAATTTAAAACTGAAAAAAACATTTGGTCTAGTATCTCCAACAAGTCGAGAGATATATTTGATTTAAAAAAAAAAAAAAAAAATATATATATATATATATATATATATATATATATATATATATATATATATATATATTAGGGTGATGCTTAAAAATGAACATTGTAAATTATCATCGCTCACCCCTTAAAATTGTTCTTTGACCCAAAATAAATCAGCAGAATTTTTTTCAAATTTATAAAAAAATATTTAGGGGGCGCTACCACGTGTTAAAAAATCGAATAAATAAACAATTTAAAAAAAACCCCTGAAATTATTAACGCATTGCAAATGCTACTATTTTGGATGAAGATTTGCTTTTTATGTCTTTTAAGCTATTTGGCTGTGTATACAATCGACATATAACCTCTACTTGACTGTCTGTCCAGCAGTGTGTGGACTGTGTAGCCTGTCTGTCTGAGCTTGCTTTGCTTGTTGCAACGCGCTCGCTAGCCCCTCCCTCTTCCCACGCCATTCAGTCTGCACTCCAGTCTCACTCATATCAGTTGTGTATTGAGTATCCTGTTTCAATATTTAAAATTAACTCTCTTTTATCAGTCTGTATTACCAGCTCATTTTTATTCGTTATAAAACTATGTTCATTTTTGGTTTGTGTTATTTTTTTTTAAGTTAGGTTAGATTAACTCTTTTTGACTATTTTTCAGGATGGCTAAATGTGGTACTCAGGCTGTTTTGACAAGAAAGAAAACTGAAATATGGTTAATAGGTCCAGTTGCCTCTCAATTTAATGAAACAAAACTACCAACCATCAGGGAGGCCCTTTCCGTCCTTTTTCATTACAAACAAGAACAAAACCAGACAATTAAGGAATCTACTTATTCTACAGTGAATGATATTCTGCTAATCTGGGATAAAGCTAGAATACCTACTAGGCAAAAGATTCATGTCGTACAGAAGCTGGAAAAAATATTCAACGAATGGCAAAATTTGAAAAAGAATAAGGAAAATAAAGCAAAGAGGTCAGAGAGTTTGAAACAACGTGAAACCCAATGGCAAGATAAAATCGATGCATTATTTGACATAGCACATGCAAATGCTCTTGACATGATTCGAATAGATGAAGATCGACAGTTTTTAATAGCTCAACGTCAAGAAGGCCGTCCAGGAAAAATGGGTAGTGTTGACAAAAAACTTGCCAAAAAAGAGACTGAAATTGAGCTGAAAAAAGCTCGCTTGGAAATTCGACGGGAAAAGGAGTTACAACATATTAAAACTATGATAGATAAAAATCCAGCTGAGGACAATCTTACCGACAGTGATACTAACAGTGAAACAGAACTACCCGAAAAAACTGTGACATGTATGCCGGGGCGGGGGCATTCACCAAATTCTCTACCTAAAAAGAGGGGGAGAAAACAAATTGTCGGTGAAAAAGTTGCAGTAAGCTTGGATGTTACCAAGCTGAGTGATAGAAATGCAGCTTTGGTTCTCACATCTACCAATAAAGAGTTAGGATGTGATCCTGCCGATTACAGTGTTAACTATTCATCGATAAGGCGACAACGAATCAAAACACGACAGTCTTTGGCAGAAAATTTGAAAAAAGAGTTTTCTCCTGACGTTCCTTTAACTGTACACTGGGACGGAAAAATGCTAGAAGATATAAGTGGTCATAAAGTTGTTGATCGTCTTCCAATCCTTGTGTCTGGAGAAAATGTAGACCAACTCCTTAATGTACCGAAACTAGAATCTGGGTCAGGAGAATTGACAGCTACAGCGGTTTACGACACTGTTTTGTCCTGGGGACTATCGGATAAAGTTAAATCTTTGTGTTTTGATACGACAGCTGTCAACACAGGTTCTCGTAATGGTGCGTGCGTTCTAATTGAACAAAAATTTGACAAAAAAATGCTCTGATTAGCATGTCGCCATCACGTTCTAGAGATCATGCTGGAAACTATAGTAGTTTCTGGACTAGGACCTTCAACAGGCCCTGAAATCTTATTGTTCAAAAGATTCAAAAATATCTGGTCAGAAATGAAACTCCAAGACTTTCAGAGTGTAAAAACAGATCCATTAGGCTATGGTATTGTGAAAAATCTTGCACCAGAAATCGTTGAGTTTTCAAAGGATCAGCTGAAACAATACCAACCCCGAGATGACTACAGAGAGCTTCTTGAGCTCAGTATAATTTTTCTAGGAGATGTTCCAGAGAAGGGAGTATCCTTTAAAGCGCCTGGAGGAATGCATAGAGCTAGATGGATGGCAAAGGCTATTTATTCGTTGAAAATTTATCTCTTCAGAGGCCAGTTCAACATTACTAAGCGAGAAGAGCATGGAATCAGGGATATATGTATTTTCACAGTTGTGATATATATAAAGAATTGGTTTCAATCAGCTGTAGCCAACTACGCTCCTCTAAATGATCTCAATCTTTTGAAAGATTTGGTAAACTACAAAACAGTGAACGAAATCTTTGCTGACAAGGCGTTGAAGAAAATAAAGAATCATCTCTGGTATCTGTCTGAAACACTGGTTGGCCTAGCTTTTTTTGATGAACGTGTCTCAGATGAAACCAAAACTCAAATGGTGAGTGCTTTACAAAATGATGGACAGAAACATTTGAAAAAAAGAACTACCGTTGACCTAGAAGTCATATCTACAAAACGTTTGGACAACTTTGTCACGTCCAACACCATGGACTTTTTCAGAACTCTTGAACTTGATACAACTTTTTTAAGAAATCCAGTTCAAACATGGAAACAAGATGAAGTCTTCAAGAAGAATAAGGCTACTGTTAAGTCTTTAAGAGTTGTGAACGACATTGCTGAGCGGGGAGTAGCTCTCATCGAAGAGTTCAACAAACTTATTACTGCTCAGGAAGAACAGAAACAGTTCCTGTTACTTGTAGTGAAAAATTTCAGGAAGCAATTTCCAGACAGAAACAAACAAACATTGATTAAAATGTAGTTTCAAAGCTGTGTTTTTGAAAGTATCATAAACATTAAACAATCAAATAATTTAGCATGTAAGAATTATCTAAGTCTTACTGAATTTCGTCAAAGGTTGAATGAGAACAAATGTTATTGTTAATGGTATATTGTATATGTTATGTTAATGTATATTATTGTTGTCATACTTATCTATTATCTATGTAATACTATTTTCACATGTATTTTAAACCTAATTTTGATGAAAAGTTAACATGTCAAGATTATTATGTTTAAAATAATAAAGGAAGTTGAAATCCAGTTTTGAGGTTTTTTTTTTGAAAACCCTATAAGTTTAACCAATGGTAGCAACCCCTAAATATTGATCAAAAATTCTGAAAAAAATTACACATTCTTCCTTAGGTACAAAGACTAAAATAAGGGGGTGAGCCAAAAGAAATCTGACAAAAAATTTTTATGGTAATGATAAGCATCACCCTAATATATATATATATATATATTTTTTTTTTTTTTTTTTTTTTTTTTTTAAATTGAAATTGAAGCTGAGCCGAATGACCGTCAGGATCAATTTTTTTCAGAAAAGTTGGACTTGTGTTTTTTTCTAGGCTAACGAATCCACCCGCTTTTATCGGAAAACGTTTCTCCTTGTTTTTTCTCTGAAATAGATGACAACACGCGCTTCAAAGAAAAATTCACGTTTTTTTCATGACATTCGTGCTTTTTTTAACACACCTCGAGATCTGGCCATTATTGGAACAGTCTTTTTTTTTTAAAAAAAAAATGGAAACGTTTATTTACAACATAAATACAACACAAAATAATGAGAAACCCTCAGGGTTTCTCAGACAAAATTTCCTCGAAGGGAGTTTGCCACGGCGTCGATGGAGATCATGGCTTTTTCGACCGAGTCAACCAACCTCAGTACGGCCGTACAGAATTGTTTATGATCTTCCATGAGATTCAGCAACAGGTACGCTTCCACCGTCCTCACATGGCGACGTGGACGAAGTCGAGCCCGATATTTACCTCGTAGTTGAGCAGCTATGCCCGGCGTCAGTAGGAAGTCTTCGTCGTTGTTTTCCTCGCCGTCGTGGTTTTCTTGGGTTTCGTTGCCGTCGTGGTTTTCTTGGATTTCGTCGCCGCCTTTCGGCACGAAGTCGATGTCGTTGACGTCGTCGACGTCGTCGTCGATGCCTTCAATGTCCGGCACTCGTTTCTCGGCTTGACCGGCATACATTTCGAGGAATTTCTTAGAGCACTCCAGGAGATGGAGTCCGTGTTTCATTTTTTCTCCGGAAGGCCAAGTTTCGTCCAGGCACCAGACGCACGTCGTCTTGGGATTGATGCAGTGCATCTTGGAGACATGTTTTTCGTAATCCTTGGTAGCAAGAAATCGGCTGCAAAACCAGCAGCGCATGAGATCATTGTGATTATTGAGAATGAAGGTCCTGTACTGAAAATACGGAAACGAAGTCATTTTTTTCCGCTCTCTCTCCTCCGTGTTTCTCGGGAATGGGGGGTTTTCACTCATCTTTTTAAAGAGTCGTGAAAAAATAAAAAAACTCCCTCTGGCGAACGGCGACCATTCGTATGCGCGAAACGCGAGAATCCTTTTAACGGACGAATGAGGAACGTGACGCCCGTTTGGAGACGATCACCCTCCTCCTTTTTTCCCCCGTTGTTTCTTTGAACGAAGGAGGAACCAAGATCACGCGTGTCAGGTAAAAAAAAAAGGAACGACGCCAATACTGGACCGATTGCTCCAATACAGGCTTCGAAACTAAAACGGGCTTCGGTTCCTTTTTTTCCCCCGTTGTTTCTTTGAACGAAGGAGGAACCAAGATCTTAAGGTCACGCGTGTCAGGTAAAAAAAAAAAGGAACGACGCCAATACTGGACCGATTGCTCCAATACAGGCTTCGAAACTAAAACGGGCTTCGGTTCCTTTTTTTCCCCCGTTGTTTCTTTGAACGAAGGAGGAACCAAGATCTTAAGGTCACGCGTGTCAGGTAAAAAAAAAAGGAACGACGCCGATACTGGACCGATTGCTCCAATACAGGCTTCGAAACTAAAACGGGCTTCGGTATTTTAGCTACGTGCCATGCCCTTCCAAGAGAAAAAAAGGTGCCAATACTGGTTTCGTTCATTTTTTTTTTATTTCGAACAATAAGGTACATTTACACAGGTTTAACATTTTTTTGTCCTGAGGTTTCCTTGGTTTCGGTCGGGTCGCGTGCGGTATCTTCAGGAATCCCGGAACTCGTCGAATGCTCGTCGTCGTCATCGTAGTCGTCGTCGTCGTCCTCCTCCAAAAGTTGCCTTACCAACGCGCAATGCGGAGTCTCTGGTCTGCCCGTCACCACTTCCTCGATTACCCGATCCATTAGTTGCAACGCGTAGTCGAGATGGTTTTTAGTCTCTTCGACGTCCGGCTTTTGTTCTTTGTCTTCATGGAAATTAAGTCGCGTTCGGCAAAAATTCAGCACGGACGGGTCCATGGACGAAATGAAGCGTGGTTCTTTCTGCGGTGCCCCCGGAACGGGCATCGCTCGTTCTGTCGGAGTGCGCTGATTGGTGTCTTCGGGGGTCGATCCGGACATTTCTGCGGGATATTGCGACGATGCGGGAGAGTTTTTATGGGGTCGCGTTACTTTTTTTTGAAGAACGGGGATTGGGGGAGCGACACGAGAACGTCAGAGTCGCGTGATTTCGTGAGGAGCGAATCGAAACACTCTCGTGACATTAAAAAAAAAAGTGCCCGACCTACCGATATTGGCTCGGATTCGATCGGATCAGTTGTTCGAACGAATCCGAGCCAATATCGGTCGGTCGGGCCTTTCTGTTTTCAAGAAAACGTAAAGGGGGGAAAAAGACTAGCAAAAGCAATTCGAAACATTCTCGTGACATGCCAACCGACCGATATTGGAGCGATTCGTTCGAACGTCAAACTGATCCAAACGAATCCGAGCCAATGTTG
The DNA here is from genome assembly GCF_026930045.1 of Uloborus diversus. Taxonomy (NCBI): domain Eukaryota; kingdom Metazoa; phylum Arthropoda; class Arachnida; order Araneae; family Uloboridae; genus Uloborus; species Uloborus diversus. The sequence continues at coordinate 18,434 of NC_072739.1, forward strand.
GTCGGCCGAGCTTTTTTTTAAAAAAAAGAAAAAAGGTAAAGGAACAGAAAGACTAGTAACATGTTTATTTACAATGATAGGAAAATGGTTACAATGACAGGAACAACTCTTTAATCCTCTCCCGTACTACTCGAAGATGAAGCTTCTTCGTCTTGTATTTCACGCAGGAGCCGGCGGAGAGAGGGCAGGGATTCCGTTGATGAAGCGGAAAGTGAAGGCGAAAGCGGCGGCGACTCGATTCGCACCGACGACGTCGATGAACTTCTCGATCGCACGAGAGGGCTCCTCGATCTCTCCGGCGATCGAGAGGGACTTCGTCGGGGAGCTTCATCGATCCTCCTTGCTGGTATACGAGGATCGATTGCCTCGAAAACAAGTCGCGGCACTCGTCGACCCGATGCGGCCGGAGATGATGGGCTATACTCCGGCACTTGGATGTCGGGAGTCGACGAGTCTGCTTCACGTATCACGAAATCCACTTCATGCAACTCCATGTTCTTAGGTTCGGGGTCTCTAATTGCGAGTGAGCGCGTACACGAAATCAGTCTCCCTTTATTAATTAGAAAAAAAAACGAACAAAACATCTGCTTCGAATCTTTCGAGAAACACGACCCGTTGACCTCGACACGCATCTCGCGGCGACCCAGCCATGGAGCACGTGTTTTTTTTCATCCTTGACACGCTTCGCACGCGCGTGACCAGGAAAAAAAACCGTTCGCTTTGAGCTGCAACAAGGTCACGAGACAACGTTGGATGCATCGATGAATGTTCGAATGTTCGAACTTCGAATTTTCGTCTCCTGCATTCTGATCCGCCGAGCTTTTGAAAAAATCATTGATGTTAAAAAAATGACAAAGTCCCAAATTTAGAACTAAATCTCGAAACTAATTCGTGCCTCGCGGTAAAAGTATCTCGGCGTGACGAAATGAATTTGTTTTCTAATTCGTCCGATGGAATTGTTTCTTCGTCGAGCTTTAAAAAATCATTGATGTTAAAAAATGACAAAGTAAATCAATGATGTTAAAAAAATGACTAAGTCCCAAAATTGAAACTAAAAAAGCGTTGAGGTTCAGAATCTCCAACGAATAAATAAACCACCTTTTAAAAAAAAAAAAAAAAAAAAAAAAAAAAAAAAAAAAAAATTTTTTTTTTTTTTTTTTTTCACAAACTTCTCGAGTTACGAAGGCTACTGTTACATGCTAAACATGAACTAATTCGTAACTCGAGAACAAATGGACGTAGAGACTTGCGAAGGGTATCATTTGAAGGCAAATTTTGTTCCCCGTCGATTGACACCGGTTTCAAGTCTCTACGTTTATTCGTTCTCGAGTTACAAATTTGTTTAGATTTAGCGTTAAACCTGAACTAATTCGTAACTCGAGAACGAATGGACGTAGGGACACGAAACAATTTTTAGTAGATGGAAAATTTAATTTTGCTTCGAATGACACCGGTTTCCTGTCTCTATGTTCATTCGTTTTCGAGTTACGAATTTTTTTAGATTTAGCGTTAAACATAAAAAAATTCGTAACTCGAGAACGAATGTACGTAGAGACTTGAAACTACCATGATTAGATGGAGATTTTAATTTGCTTCGATTGACACCGGTTTCGGGTCGCTACGTCCATTCGTTCTCGAGTTAGGAATTAGTTCATGTTTAGCGTTAAATCTAAAGTAATTCATAACTCGAGAACGAATGGACGTAGAGACCCGAAACTATTTTTACTAGATGGAGAATTTAATTCTTCAACCAATGATGGTGGTTTCAAGTCTCTACGTTGAACCGTTCTTGAGTTACGAATTTTTTTCGTATTTTGAGCTACGACTGGCTGATGGGTATAAAAGAGAGCGCGTTTCCCTAGTTTGGATCAGTTGGAGCTGGTACTCCGAAGAGTGAAGACGTTTCCACGGAGCTCCTTCAGCGTTAAGGTTAGTATGAAACCCTTTTGGCTTGCTGGATACCACTAAAGGAGGGTGGTATGGACCCCCCATGGACGCAGGTAATAAGGGTCAAGGTCAAGGTCAAGGCCAAGGTCAAGGTCAATTTTTTTTTTTTTTTTTTTTTTTTTTTTTTTTTTTTTTTTTTTTTTCAAGGATTTGAGGTCTCGATCTGTGATTGCTGCAAATTTTTTGCGCGTCCTATTTCTGTGAGTATAAAACTCTGTTCGTCTTGTAGAATGGTTATTCTAACTTCGTCAGCTGTTTAAACTTTGTAAATACCTTCTCTCATCTGATGTTGGACTTGTAACTGTGTCATCTGTTGGAAACTGTAAATACCTCTCCCATCGGTTGGACTTGTAGTTTTTTCATCTGTTGGACTTGCCACCTGTTCAACTTGGAATTTTCACGGCAAAGTAAGTATGTTTTAAGTATTTATTTCTCTCGCTCTCTCTCTGTGTGTGTGTTGCTATATGATCTATTTTCTAATGTGTTAGTTTCTAGTGGTATTCGAATTGCAATTCAATGTTAAATTTTTTTAGCCCAAACAGTAAATTGCGATGTTTTACTGTCCGCGTTTTAAAAGTCTAAGTTTATAGCGAATCGAATACAACTAGGTACTTGTAAGGATCCTTACAGCCTTTCATGTACTCTGTTACGTTTATGTTGTATTAGATGTTTGTCGCTGCCGTTGTTTCTTTCGTTTTTTTTCAGGGCGGAATCTTGGATCAATTGGACTCGAAGAAGCTGGACCGAAGCAGTGCAGACGTCAAGCCGTACCCGGAGAATAGAACTTGGATTACACGAACTATTCTCCGTGACTACAGATGAAGACCAAGTTTTGTGCGGAATTCCGACGTTTCCTCTCCGAAGCAGTGCAGACGTCTTCAAGCCCTACCCGGAGAATAGAACATGGATTACACGAACTATTCTCCGTGACTACAGATGAAGACCAAGTTTTGTGTTGAATTCCGGTGTTTTCTCCTCTCCGAAGCAGTGCGGACGTCTTCAAGCCCTACCCGGAGAATAGAACATGGATTACACGAACTATTCTCCGTGAAAATTTTTTACTACAGATGAAGACCGGGTAAGTCATTTTAATTTATCTCTCTCGCTCTCTCTCTTATTTCGCGTGGGACTTATTCATGGGTCCGTAAATAGCCAGGATTGTAGCCGTTGGAGACCTTGCGGTGTTAACAGAAGATGGCTCCAATCTAGATCAAAATTTATTAACTACGAAGACAAATAGAACTCTATCTCTTTGGCATCTTATTTCGCGTGGGACTTATTCATGGGTCCGTAAATAATTGGATTTGAGTCGTTGGAAACCTTGCGGAGGTAACCGAAGATGACTCCAATCCAGGTCAAAAAATTATCTACTACGGAAGCGCCGACGAATACCCCAAATTTTATTTCGCGTGGGACTTATTGATGGGTCCGTTAATAATTGGATTTGAGTGTGTATGCCAATGTTTTCAGCAGTACCCGGAGAATAGAACATGGATTACACGAACTATTCTCTGTGAACAACTAAATTTACAGATGAAGAACCTTGGACGTCTCTTTCAGGTAAGTATGTTCTCCTTTTTTTTCCTTTTGCAGAACGGCAAAAAATAAAAGCACGTGAAAACGATCGTGTACTGTTTCATTTTTTTACGGGTACCAAGGGTTGCTTTTTTTAAGGTCTCGAAAAAAAAGGACATCTTGAACGATACTCGGTTTGACAGAAACGTGTATGTTTTTTTAAGTTTGTATTTGTACTTTTAAGTTAATGTTTAACATCGGGTAGCGGTTATGGTGGGCCCAATCTAAAAAAAATTCGAACGCGTTTACGATGTAAATCTCGGAACTTTATGTTCCGAGTGGTAATATTTTCACGCATATGAGTCTCGAAACTTTACGTTCCGAGCAAATTCAAACCCGTTTAAGTTAATGTTTAACATCGGGTAGTGGTTATGGTGGGTCCAATCTAATTACGATGTAAATCTCGGAACTTTATGTTCCGAGTGGTAATATTATCACGCATATGAGTCTCGAAACTTTATGTTCCGAGCAAATTCAAACGCGTTTAAGTTAATGTTTAACATCGGGTAGTGGTTATGGTGGGTCCAATCTAAAAGAAAATTCGAACGCGTTTACGATGTAAATCTCGGAACTTTATGTTCCGAGTGGTAATATTTTCACGCATATGAGTCTCGAAACTTGACGTTCCGAGCAAATTCAAACGCATTTAAGTTAATGTTTAACATCGGGTAGTGGTTATGGTGGGTCCAATCTAAAAGAAAATTCGAACGCGTTTACGATGTAAATCTCGGAACTTTATCCCCATGCAATAGGTTTCCGGAAACTACTTCTCAGAATTGAAAAAAAGGGGATTGCATGAAATCGCAAACGTTTATGTGGGATCGTTTTTTTTCCTTCGATGATCTTAAACGCGTAGAAAAATACGATCGCGTGCGTGTTTTTTACCAATCTTGTATTTTTTGTGTGTTGCGTGTTTTTTACGTTCTTGTGAGTCTCGAAAAGGGCGTTTCGAGCAAACCCGCGTGCGTGCTTTTATCTGTTAGGTTGCTGGGTGATTCTTACGATGTATGAGTTGGTGTCGAAAAAGGAAATGCAAAGCATCTCACGGACATTTGATCGTGTGTAGTTTTTGAGTTTTGTGTGTGATAGAAGCTCGAAAGAGGCAGGGAATAACGAGCACTTGAACGGTACGTGGTTTGACGGAAACGTGTGTAGTTTTTAAATTTGTGTGTGTGTGTGTGTGTGTGTGTGTTTCGATCATTTTTTTCCTTACCGACTAAGGTTTTTTAATGAGAACAAAAAACATTCAAACTCCCAAAACAAAAAACATTCAAACTCCCAAAACAAAAAACATTCAAATTCCCAAAACAAAAAACATTCAAACTCCCAAAACACAAAAACATTCAAACTCCCAAAACACAAAAACATTCAAACTCCCAAAACACAAAAACATTCAAACTCCCAAAACACAAAAAAACATTCAAACTCCCAAAACACAAAAACATTCAAACTCCCAAAACACAAAAACATTCAAACTCCCAAAACACAAAAAACATTCAAACTCCCAAAACACAAAGAAACATTCGAATTCCCCAAAACAAAAAAACATTTAAACTTAAATTTCAAAAAAAAAAAAAAAAAAAAAAAAAATTTTTTTTTTTTTTTTAAATTTAATTTTTTTTTTTTTTTTTTTTTTTTTCCTACCTTTGTGAGCTACAAAAGATTCCAGCAGCTTGTTTCGAATCAACGATTTCCGTCATGATTCGGAATACGAAATTGACCGCTTGCAACGCAGTTTTGCGGGAATTGGAGGACTTCGAATTGGATTTCAAGAGCAAAATCGAGCACTTCCTCGCCACTAGCATCTATCCCGATCGTTACCTATTAACGTACTTCGATTTGAATAGACTACTGAACGAGACGAGAAAGGCTCTCACGGAACGATTTCCCGACGATCGGTTGGAGATGGTCGTCGCCGAAGTATCGGACATGGACGAGCTTCGCGACGTTTCAGCGAGAGAGCGGAGGGGAGGACGATTGACGTGTTCCATTTGCCTGGACGCGATCGTCCGTTGCGACGGGAAAAAACTAGCGTGCGGTCACTCTTTTCATTGGGCTTGCATTTCGGAATGGTTCGCTACTGCCAAGAGGACGAATTCGGACCGGATGTGCCCGCTGTGCCGTCGTCGTTGCTTCGACTTGAGTGGTGGCCGTAGTAGATGCCGGATCAGGACGACGAAAAATTTCTTCGATTCGCAGAACTATCGGACACTCGCCAAGACGTACGAGGAAAATATTTCGGCCATCAAAAACATGGAGAAGTTGCTGCGGGAAGCGAATGCAAAATGCCCTTGTAATGTTTGTAAGGCCTGGAGGTAAACTTTCGAAATTTTCAAAGTCCCATTTTTTTGAAACCCTAAGATCAAGAACCTAAAAAAAAAAAAAAAATAAAAAAAAAATAAAAAAATAAAAAAAAAAAATATATATATATATATATATATATATATATATATATATTTTTTTTTTTTTTTTTTTTTTTTTTTTTTTCAATTTGTTGGAGGTTTCAATCTTCGTTTATTTCGCAAATGCTGGACTTTGTCATTTTTGGAGTCGTAAAGTTTTAAAATGCCAACATCTTCAACACGTGAAGTAAAAATGTAAGTTGTTTGAGGAAAAAAAAACACTTGACTTGAAAAACGTGACAATCTCAAAAGAAAGCGATCGTCGTCATTTAACGTTGATGATTTCCAAAAAAATACAAGTTCAATTTTTTGAATCTCATTCCTAATCGAATCTTCAAACTTCAAAAATATTTCAGTTCGAATGTTTGAGGGCTCGTTGGATCCGTATTCCGATTTTCATCAATTTTTCTTTCTTAATGCCATTCTCTCTTCCTCCGAACCCCTGAGGTGCAGAACCTCGAAGAGATCTAAGGACTGTACGTTTTCTTTAACCGTGTTTGCGTGAACTTACAGAAAGCAACGTTCGAATCGAAAACAAACACTAACGTTCGCGAGCAGTCCTGAAGTGATTCTCGTAAAAATTCACCAGGTGACATCGTGAACGAGGCGCTGTTTCCAGGCGACTTGACCAAGGTTCGCGTACAGTTTTAAGATGATTCTCGTAAAATTCGTCAGGTGGCATCGTGAACGACGCAGATGGCGCTGTTTCCATGCGAGGTTAACCAAGAATCGGGTACAGGTCTGAAGTGGTTCTCGTAAAATTCGTCAGGTGCCCTCGTGAACGACGCAGATGGCGCTGTTTCCAGGCGACTTGACCAAGATTCGGGTACAGGTCTGAAGTGGTTCTCGTGAAATTCGTCAGGTGCCCTCTTGAACGACGCAGATGGCGCTGTTTCCAGGCGAGGCTGACCAAGGTTCGCGTGCAGGTCTAAGATGGTTCTCGTAAAATTCGTCAGGTGGCCTCGTGAACGAGCAGATGGCGGCGATTTGACCAAGGTTCGCGTACAGGTCTGAAGTGGCTCTCGTAAAAATCGCGAGGTGGCCTCGTGAACGAGGAAGATGGCGCTGTTTCCAGGCGAAGCTGACCAAGGTTCGCGTACAGTTCTAAGATGATTCTCGTAAAAATTCGCGAGGTGGCGTCGTGAACGAGGCAGATGGCGCTGTTTCCATGCGAGGCTAACCAAGGTTCGCGTACAGGTCTGAAGTGGTTCTCGTAAAAATCGCGTGGTGGCATCGTGAACGAGGCAGATGGCGCTGTTTCCAGGCGAAGCTGACCAAGGTTCGCGTATAAAGATGATTCTCGTAAAAATTCGCGAGGTGGCGTCGTGAACGAGGCAGATGGCGCTGTTTAAGGACGATGACCAAGGTTCGCGAACAGGTCTGAAGTGATTCTCGTAAAAAATCACTAGAAGGCGCTCTCCTAGCCCGTTTCTCTTACAGCGTTGCGATGGTTCCTGGAAAAAATTACTAGGAGGCGCTCTCCGAGCCCTGTTACAGCGTTGCGAAATTTCCTGGAAAAAATCACTAGGAGGCGCTCTCCGAGCCCTGTTACAGCGTTGCGAAGGTTCCTGGAAAAAACCACTAGGAGGCGCTCTCCTAGCCCGTTTCTCTTACAGCGTTGCGAAGGTTCCTGGAAAAAATCACTAGGAGGCGCTCTCCGAGCCCTGTTACAGCGTTGCGGAGGTTCTCGCGACGATCGTGTGGGGGCGCCGAAACCCATATGCTCACCGAGCGGTTGGTCGCCCCGTCTTTGGTTTTTCCTCCGGGGTCCCGTTGCTCGAAAAAAATATTGAGGGACTGTATGTGTTTGTGTGTGTGTACGTGCGTGTATGTATGCGTGTAAGTGTTGGATATTGACGCAACCTGGAGAGGGTTTTCGCTAGAGGAGCAGCATGGTGAGGAGCCGGTCGACGGTGATGGTGCAGAGGGTGCTGGTGGGAAAATAAAATCATAGGAACGCCAAAAACAGTCAAATGAAAGCAATAAGCAATCGTGATTGTTAAAAAAAAAGGAAAAAATGCTACATGGGGTAAAAAAGTCACTTTGAAAATGTTGTTTGTATTGGATCCAGAAGGAGCAATAATTTTAAATAGCGTTTACAAGTTATATAATCGTTTCTATGTGTAATTTAGCATTGAATAATATTTATTAAAAAATTTTTAAATATTATTTTTTGAGCAATCACGAATTGCTTATTTTTCTCACTTGGCCTTGGAATGGCGTTCCTATGATTTTATTCCCCCCCCCCAACCCACCTTCCTCTGCAGCACCACCGTCGACTGGCCCCTCCCGATGCTGCTCCTCTGGCGAAAACCGTCTCCAGCTTACGTCCATATCCTACACACACACACACACACACACACACACACACACGCATATATACATATACATACACACATGCATACAAACACACATATACACATGAACACATACCCACACACGCAAGCATGCATACAGACACAAACACACACGTATACATACATATACACACTCGTGATTGCGAAAAACATTTTATATTGATAAAATCATGATTTTGACATCTTGAGTTAATAATTTGAATTCAAGATGTCAAAATTAATTTTTTTTTTTACATTCCTAAAATTTCATGAAGGATATGTATTAGTTTTTTATGGTGTTTTTTTTCTAGTAAAAGAGTAATTTCGGAGTTTTTTTTTTAATTTTTTGGTTCACTTAGCAGTCGATTTTTTACTGACTTAGTTCAAATGAATTTTTTCGGGAATTAAAAATATTTAAATTTGTTTAAACAAAAAAATATGAAAAAAAATCACATTTTAATTTTTTTGTACTCCACCACTCAAAAAAATTCGAAAAATTCCTGTGCATAGAGGAGTATAAAAGACTTTCTGAAAAAAAAAGTGAGAGACACTTTTCAGAGAAGCATTGAAAAAAAAAATTTAAATTTTATTTCCTTCGACAAAAATCGGCTTTTCGTTTAAAAATTATGACGGTAATAATGTTTCTTGTATTTTATTCCTAAGAATAAGGGGAAAATTTACCATTCATAAATTTTGAATTTTACTATGAAAAAAAGTTAAAATCGAAAAAACAGGTTTTGTTTTAAAAAAAAAAAAACTAGAAGGTCGGTTGAGATAAAGAGCTGAAAATTTGGCTAAATTATTTTTATTCGACACCAAAATGAGGCCCAAAATGCGAGCCGAAAAAGCCGCAATGGCAAATTTAACATAGAAACCCGTTCGGCTACGGCCTTTACAAAATGACAAATTCTTAAATTATCTGCTATGAGCTTCAAATATCGCCTTAGGGAGAGCAAAGCCTCGCATACGTCACGTGACTGTGAAAACTAATCAGATTGCGCTGTCTTCGTACAAGACTAAAATCAGCCTCTGATATAAAATTTCGTGTAAAAATGACAACAACGTGCATAAAGTACAAATAAAGTAGTAAAATAGAGTTAAAAGCTCAACAAACAGCTGTTTCGGGATTGTCATATGCAAGCCCCTTCATCAGTGCAAAAAAGAAGAACGAAAGGTCACACAATGTAGACCGAACGATAAATAAACGAAAAAAAAATCATCATTTATCGTTCGGTCTACATTGTGTGGCCTTTCGTTCCTCTTTTTTGCACTGATGAAGGGGCTTGCATACGACAGCCCCGAAACTGCTGTTTGCTGAGTTTTTAACTCTATTTTACTACTTTATTTGTACTTTATACACGTTGTTGTAATTTTTACTCATTCCATAGTGAAAAGTTTTCGACTGCTTTTTTACAACAAAATTTCATGTCCGGGATAGGCGGATGAATACTACTTTGACAGTATACATTCGTCCATCCCCGAATAGTACTTTGACTTTCCAGTTTGTCACGCAGATTAGCGCGTTCCACGTGGCATTGCGATGACATCACAAATGATGAAATGCCATTCACTGTTGCCATTCACAGAGCACAATATTTAATTCGCATCTTTGCTCAGGTGCACTGGCAACGATAGGGTTGATAGCAAGCATAGAGAGCAATTTTGAATTCGCTTCTTGATTATCATAACGTGGAACCGCGGTAGACAGATTTGTCAAAGTACATCATTTGTGAAGTCAAAAAGACTACCCCTCAATTTAAAAATCGGACATTATTTTTAAAATCACGCCACCCAAAAAAGATGGCGGCTCTGTTTGCAAGTTGATTAGACAGAATTCGGGAGAGTTGATTAGACAGAATTAGAGTTAATTCGGAGTAGGGTATAAGAAACTTCGATAACAAAGTTTTTACAATCGAAAAAGTTTGGCTGGTAAACAAAATTGTTTGCTCTTGTTGGGTGCTTATTAATTGAATTATTGTATAAAAACTACAAAAATGATGCAGCTCATAAATACAGTTTAATAAACTATCTGAATAAGAAAGTAAATATAAAGCTGATAAAGCTGTTTAGATTTTGAGTTAAAAATATTTATGTTGACTAACATGACACTTGATTTATTTTTGTTTTGCAAGATCGCATGAAAATGAAAGAAACAAAACGATTTTTTCTTTATTTTGCAGCTTTTAGAAAACTTGAGGAAAATGACTCTGTTGAGCTAAAATTTGAAGGAGGTATGAACCTTACAAAAGTTAATATTTGCACCTCTAAGCATTTTTAAAATTATATATTTTACATTTTCAGTAAAAAAAAAGTGCAAAAAAAGTCGTTTTTTTTGCAATTTTGAACATTTTTGTTGTGATTTAGGAATCCAGAAATATTAATCCAAATAGTTTAATATTTTAAAATTACCCCGTTGATGCTAAAATGCAACTTTTGAGACACCAGGCGTTTCGAAATTCTAATTTTATTTTATTTTTTTCACAAGCGCTTAGCTCTCAGACTCCATGATTTATTTTCAAAATGCGTCGAAAATAAAGAATACAGAGACATTTCAAAGCAACCAGTTTTTTTATACCTATGACCTACATAAATATAGAAAGCTCTATTAATTCAACTCCTCCCACAATCTAATCTTGTACTCTGGTACGGGGTTTGAGCAATGCTGCAGATTACTGCATGTGCCCAGTAGGGGAAGAAGCTCAATATTTCACGAAGCGCACACATTGTTATAATTAACACACTTTTATTAGCTTCACCTCTACGTATGCATCACTGGCGCCGACTCCATGGGGCCTGAGGGGGCCCGAGCCCCCTCAAAAATATTTTTGATAATATTTCTGGATTTTTGAGGGGGCAGAGCCCCCCCGCAATAAATCAAGAAAATTATTAGTTATATTATGCTTTCTAAACTCATAAATTTAACTTTTATTTTCTTTGTTTGAAGATAGTTTTTCTTGTAAAATACATTCAGTAACGAGTTAAAACAAATAATTATTGCGGTAGTAAGCAGGTTAACTGAAAACGAGTGGTGTGAATTTTGTCATCTTGAATTCAAATTATGTTTCTCGCAATGTGTGTGTGTATGTAGGCGTGTGTGTTTGCGTGTGTGGGGGGGGTATGTGTTTGTGTGTAGGGGTATGTGTATGTGTGTAGGCATCTGTGTTTTTGTCTGTGTGCAGGCATGAGAGTGTGGGTAGTTGTGTGTATGAATGTTTGTGTGCGTGGGGGCGGGGGTGGGGTATGTGTATGTGTCTGTGTGCAGGCATGAATGTGTGTAGTTGTGTGTGTATGTGTATGTGTTTGAGTATGTGCGTGTAGATGTATGTGCGTATATGTTTGTGTGTGTGTGTGTGCGTGTGTGTGTGTAGTTGTGTATGTATGCGCGTGTGTGTAGGATATTGATGCAACTTGGAGACGGTTTTCGCTATAGGGGCAGCATCGTGAGGAGCCGGACGACGGTGGTGCTGGCAGAGGGTGCTGGTGGGAAAATAAAATGATAGGACGCCAAAAACAGTCAAATGAGAACAATAAGCAATCGTGATTATTCAAAAAAGATCTTTTTCAATTTCTTTGGTTTGAAATTTCCCTCGATCAGACTTTCAGCATTAAAATTATCATGCAACATGCGTCATTCAGGAAATGTCACGTATACAATGTTTTCCGATTTTTTTTTCTATCAAGTCTCAATGTTTAGGCCATCTTTTTGTTAAAATTATCTTTACGTTGGATTTTCTGGCTAAGTTTGAAATGATACTACCAATAAAATTGATCCACTGACTTTTAGAATATGTGTTCTATAAGCCAATAAAGTCTATATCAGAGGTGCACACTTTTGAAAATCTTAATTCGCAGCAGAGTTTAGCACGGAGAGGGGGGGGGGGTAAACGACGCGCTTCATAAGAAATGTAACGTTATATTTGTAACAAATATCTTTTGAATTAACCAACTTAGAAAGAGTCTGAATTTACATTGAAAAAAATGAATGATTGTTGCCATTTGGTTTCGGTGTAAGCTATTGCCTTTGAGAAGGTAGATTTCATGTCGTCTTGACACACAGTGGCGACATCTACCGCGTAGTTGTTTGCGACTGAGATGGAATGATTTAGATGATTCTGGATTAGTAAAGAGGCTTTAAGTGTCATTTCGTAATGTAGCATTTTACAAGGATGAAATGCTTTTAATGTAGTCTTAGTCTATCACTAAAACAACAGCTTTTTTCCTATCTGTTTCAGAAAATCTTGAAAATAGTTTATCTGACTTCCATTTTTGTAGCCATGTTGAAAAAAAAAAATTTGAATTTTGTCATCTTGAATTCAAATTATGTTTTTCGCAATCACGAGTGTGTGTGTATATGTGGGCGTGTGTGTTTGTGTGTGGGGGGTATGTGGGTTTGTGTGTAGGGGGTATGTGTGTTAGTGTGTAGGGGTATGTGTATGTGTGTAGGCATGTGTGTTTGTGTCTGTGTGCAGGCATGAGTATGTGGGTAGTTGCGTGCATGTGTGTAGGTGTGTGTTGGGGGGGGGGGGGTATGTGTATGTTTGTGTAGGCATATGTGTTTGTGTCTGTGTGCACGCATGATTGTGTGGGTAGTTGTGTCGTTGTGTGTATGTGAGTGTGTGTGTGTTTGTGTATGTGCGTAGGTGTATGTGTGTGTAGGTGTATATATGTGTGTGTAGGTGTATATATGTGTGTGTAGGTGTATATATGTATATGTGTGTAGGTGCGTGTATGTAAGTGTAGGATATTGTCGAAGCCTGGAGACGGTTTCCGCTAGAGGTGCAGCATCGTGAGGAGCCGGTCGACGGTGATGGTGCGGAGGGTGGCGGTGGGAAAATAAAATGATAGGACCCCAAAAACTGTCAAGTGAGAACAATAAGCAACCGTCATTGCTCAAAAATTGAATAGAATAAATACGAAATGGAAATTTTTATGTGAGATTATATAAGCTATAACAGTCATAATTTCTTTCAAGCATTCTTATTTTGTTGGAGCAGGGCATTCAATTATTATTATTTGCATCAACCGCCTATCTGTTATTTTATTCAATGTATAATTTCTCCGCTTTTAACAAGAAGTGCCCTGGGAACTACGAATTAATGGTGTCTCAACTGTTCTTTTATTGCAAAATATAGACTTGACAACTTTCAAGAATACTGAGTTTATACTGTGGTAAGAAACATTTTTCGCTTCCACTGTGAGAACATATTAGGTTTCTTTATTGGATATTTCTCCTTCATCTTAGTTCCGAGATAGACTGAGCTCCAATGAAGGGCGAAACGGAGTCTGCGGATACTGTAATTTCGAAGGAATTTCGACCAATCCCGTCTTAGCTTCGGTTGTATTTGCTTCAGAAACTTTCCTAGAAATTAGTAAAGTGACACGTTATTACTATATACAAATACAAGTTTTTATTGAAGGTTCGTGAGTTAGACCAGAATCACCGCCGGCTTTAATTTGGCAGGTTTCTGAACTTTTCAGAAAGATTAAAAGTTAATTTCATTTAGGTTGGTTAATAACTTCTAGCCGGAAGACTTCCTGTTTTTTTTTTCTGAATATGTAATTCAGTCACATTAGCTGCCCCTGATTTCATGGAAACGTTTCGAAAACTTTTGTACAGTGTAGAGCAGAATTTCGGCGCCCAGACTTAGGAGGAAATTTTCAATTTCATTATTATGAGAGTTGATTTCATCATCAGTTTTTAATTTTTGAATCTCGCATCAAAATTAAGTTTGCAAATTTTCAGGTCGTCGTGGTTAATGCTACCCACTATCCAGCTTGGACTTTTCACCCGAATGAAATCGCATGCAGATTTTTCTACCGAAGAATCGTCGTATCATCATCATCCACCTCGTTCTCCCTCGAAAAAGCTCCGTCTACTGTTAAAAAAAAAAAAAAAATAAATAAAAAAAAATAAATAAATAAATAAATAAATAAAAAAAAAATTGAACTTTGACATCTTGAATTTAAATTATGTTTTTCGCAATCACGAGCAGCAACAGGGCCCTACTCATTGGGGGCTATGTTTCTAGAAACAGCTCCTGTGTCCCTAAGCCTACCCCTCCTACTGGACGGTTACGTGTGTATAGTTGTGTGTGTTTGCAGACGTGTGTGTATGTGTAGGCGCACGTGCGTGCATGTGTAGGCTTGTGTGTGTGCGCAAACCTGTGTGTATGCACGTAGGTGTGTGTGTGTGTGTGTGTGTGTGTATGAGCGCGCGTGTGTGTAGGACATGGACGCTACCGACCAGGAGAAACGGATTCCAGGAGGCAGTGCTCGGAGCCGCGCCTGCAGAGGCCGGTGGGCGGTGGTGCTGGTGTCCCTGGTCCAAGCTGAAAAAGGAACCACAACATCAAGAGCGGTGAAATAAAAGTAATAAGCAATCGTGATTGCTCAAAAAAAAAAAAAAAAAATCAGAAACGTTACTGAGTATTTCCGTGTAACGTTTCGGGATTTCAATAGTTTTTATCCACTTTCTGGAAAAATTAAGGATCATTGCTAAAAAGCTTCCTGAATTGCTAGAAGTCGCACGAATACAGACTTCTCACTGTTGTGAAAAATATTTTTAGTTCCCAGTTTAAAGATTAACTGAGCGTATTTATAAATTGTATCGGCTTCAATTCGCTCTCGGCCCATGCAGACTGATAAGGAGTCCAGAGGGCGCAAATCAGTCTATGGATTGCTTAGCTTGGCAAGAATTACAGACGAGTAAAATTCTTGATACACACTGTAGTTCTGTCTTAGCTTTGGTCATGTTTGCAATACTGCTCTAGGAGCCTTCCTGCACTAAAGTGTCAAGCTGCTATATTATACCTGCCTATGTTTACTCTATTTCGGAGACACGGCTGGATTCAAACGGGAAGATTTCTGATTATTTCGGGAAGCTTCCAGGATAATTCCAAGAACGTTGTTGAACAGTTCTTACTGCGCCAGTTTTTTGCAAGAATATAGGCATGAGCATGTCCAGGATAATTCCAAGAACGTTGTTGAACCGTTTTTACTGCGCCAGTTTTTTGCAAGAATATAGGCATGACCATGTCCTGGATTGGCGATTTAGGGCTGGGGACAGAACGAGTCGGTGAGGTCCCATTTTCGCACATGCTTCCCTCCTTCTACGCGCAAGAGGTTGAATTATAACCTTCCCACACGTGACCCAGATCAAGAAATGACGAGTTTGAACTACATCGCCTACGCGGCCGTCATGAAACCCTAAATGTAATAAGCGTGGACATTAAAAAAACTGGTAGGTAAGAGATAAAGGTATTTCTAAAAGGTTCTTGAAAAAGTATTTTTAAAGATCATTTTCTGATTGACTTCTGATTTAGTGTTACACATGAATGTACAGTTGTGTCAGAAAAAAATCACTTCAAATTTTACTATCCCTTCGGAGAGCTTTTCTATATAAAAAAATGATTGTCAACACAGAGAGGTAAACACAGAAGCAAATAAAATGCTGATCCTAGTGTACGACCGAAACTGTTGGATATTTGAGCCAAATATTTGTTCCACAACTGTTCCATTGAGGGTTTTTTTCAACATGAACTGAGCCTTAAAAATTATCACTGTTGAGTTTGTTTTACACAAATGATCGTTTTAGGTTGTGGCGATGTTTGCACATCTATATTTTGTAATTATATTTTTTATTCTTGTTATGAACTATTGTTTCTCAAACTAAAAAACTTTGCCCAAATTCTATCATTTATTTTATTTTAATTTGGTACGGAAAGGGTTCGCCATTTTGGAAGAGGTTTGCGAGCTGCCCGCAGACAGTCGAAAGTTTACGGTAGATGAAAGTTATACAGCTTTTTTTTAGATAATTATTTTAATTGCAAAATTTCGGGGGGGGGGGGGTGCTTAATAGTTCCGCTGCCCCAAAGCAAGAAATGTTTCTTTTATCCCGATACTTTCTCCATCATGAATTCGTATCGAACAGAACTGAATTAACAGTAGATGATTTCTTGTTTGAAAAAGCAAAAGGCAGTAAGGCGGTTCTTTGGAAAGACTTGCTTTTGGGTTTTTATACCATTGTTCATTAAAACATTAAAAGTCAAATATGTGTAATCAAAAGAAGAAGGAAGAAATGCATTTCGGTGTTCTCCCCCCCCCCCCCCATAGGGGATGGACTGTTTTTTCTGCACAGGTCATATACTCGTAAATCCCTTCCAGAATCCTTGCCAAAATGGTGCATAAAATTGTTTCTTTTTTCTCCATTACAGCATGCATTGTTTCTTGATTATTGAACACTCCGGAAACTGCCTTCTGGGTGGGGTTATGAGTAGGCGACATGTGCAGAAAAATAGCGCCTGACACAAGGAGGAGCGCACCGAAAGGCTTTTTTTTTTTTTTTTGAGCAATCACGATTGCTTATTGCTTTCATTTCACCGTCCTTGGCGTTTGGTTCCTTTTTCAGCTTGGACCAGGGACACCAACACTACCGCCCACCGGCCTCTGCAGGCGCGGCTCCGAGCACTGCCTCCTGGAATCCGTATCTCCTGGTCGATGGCGTCCATGTCCTACACACACGCGTGCTCATACACACACACACACACGCTCATACACACAAGCCTTTACACACATACACACACGCCTACGTGCACACACACAAGCCTTTACACACATACACACACGCCTACGTGCACACACACAAGCCTCACACATGCACGCACGCGCGCCTACACATACACACACGCCTGCACACACACACACAACTATACACACGTAACCACCCAGGAGGAGGGGTAGGCTTGGGGGGACAGAAGCTGTTTCTAGAATCAATAGCCCCCCAATGAGTAGGACCCTGTCGCAACTCGTGATTGCGAAAGACATAACTTGAATTCAAAATTTTCAGAGTCCAAGTTATTTTTTTTCTTCTTTTTATTACATATTCACTTTTGAATGTCGAAAAAATATACAATTAGAAATTATACGAAGCTTTCGGTTGGTCATGTACGGTTAGCGGTAATTGAAGCTAAAGTTTTGCTGGTGACGATGTTAACTAAATAAAGTGCATGAAACTAAAGGATACTTCAATTCGATACGATTCTATTCAATGCTGAGTCTTAGCCAGAATATTTTTATCTTACGTTCTGCGAACTAGGCGTCGTTCATGGGCGAACGGATCTCAAAAATTGACCGACTGCTTAAAACGAACGGTTCTGTACGATAACCCAAAAAATGAGCGACCATTATTTTCAGTGATGACAGGACATTCCTTTTTAATAATTAAAATATTTTCCTATCTCTTTTGGCTTTCTACTTTCATGTTCAAAATGATTTTTGTTTCAATTTAAACTTGTTTCAATGTTTTATACGACGAGAAAAAGTCGTTTTTTTTTTGAAAATTGATTTATTCATTTTTTAAAGAACGGGAAAGGTGCAACAGTCAATTTATTTTTTAACGATCAGTTTTGTGAAATTTTTGACGTCATATAAATTTTACCAATTTTTATTAAATAAAGTTTGATCAAGAAATTTTATACCATGCAAGAATCGAACCCGCACCCTTCTGGAATAGGTAAAAATTCTCTTACCAATCGATTACCGAGAAATACTTTACAAAAAGAACTATTATTGCTTGAAACATATGCTAATGCTTTATACACAATTAAAATATAAAAAAAATATTAAATTTATATAGGTATTATTTTTGAACGATATTAGTTGATTTTCCTTTCAAGAATTTGAAGAATATAACGAAATGCAGCAACTCTCGCAGAGATATCGTGGGAAACTTTTTAAATGAACGAAGTCGTTGAAATCACCTAGTTCGGTGAACGGGTTACGACAATGAACGGTACGACAATGAACGGTCCTGTTATGAACTGGCATTTACTCATTAGGCATTAGGGTGTAGTGAAATAAATAAATTTCCGAATTTTGATACGCATGAGGCATCAAAAGTTGCCTTTTAACATCAATAGGGATCCTTTAAGATATTACCCTCCCCCCTAGGATAATATCATACGGTTCCTAAGTCACCCCAAAAAAGTTCAAAATTGAAAAAAATTAAAATGTGACCCACTTCCCCCAATTAACTCTAATTTGAATTCCGAAACTTTCAATTCAAATTATGTATTTCGCAATCACGAGTTGCGACAAGACCCTACTCATTAGAGTTATTGTTTCCAGAAATGGCTCCCCTCCCAAGCATTCCCTCCTCCTGGGTGGTTACGTGTGTATAGTTGTGTGTGTAGGCTTACGTGTGTGCACGTAGGCGTGTGTATGTGTGTAAAGGCGTGCGCGCGTAGGCGAGGGTGTATGTGTGTAAAGGCGTGCGCGCGTAGGCGAGGGTGTATGCGCATGCGTGTGTAGGACATGGACGCCACCGCCCAGTAAAAGTGGATTCCGGTGGACGAAATTTTTTTAAAACTGAAATATGGTTATATTTTCTTAATCCTTGACACATCACGTACAAAAATATGTAAAAATAAGTCCGCTTAGTCATTTAGATTTACGGAAAAAAAGCGAAAATGGATACGATTAATATGCCTTATCTCATCCCAGAGACAGCAGTTTTCCTTTAGGCGGGAATTTTGAATTTCTTTTAAATTGAAATATGGCTATATATTCTTAATCCTTGCCACATTGCGTAAAAAAATATATCAAAATCAACCCTCTAACAAATTTAGTTTACCCGGAAAAAAATAGAATAGCTACAATGTAAAAGGGCGGGAAATTCGAAATATTTTTAAAACTGAAATATGATTATATTTTCTTAATCCTTGCCACATCACGTTCAAAAATACGTAAAAAAAAGTCCGCTTAGTCATCTAGATTTACGGAAAAAAGCGAAAATGGATACGATTAACATGCCTTATCTCAACCCAGAGACTTCAGTTTTCCTTTCGGCGGGAATTTTGAAATTTTTTTTAATTGAAATATGGCTATCTATTCTTAATCCTTGCCACATTGCGTAAAAAAATATTTCAAAATCAACCCTCTAAGAAATTTAGTTTACCCGGAAAAAAATAGAATATCTACAATGTAAAAAAACGGGAAATTCGAAATTTTTTTTAAACTGAAATATGGTTACATTTTCTTAATCCTTGCCCCATCACGTTCAAAAATATGTAAAAATAAGTCCGCTTAGTCATCTAGATTTACGGAAAAAAGCGAAAATGGATACGATTAACATGCCTTATCTTATCCCAGAGACTGCAGTTTTCCCTTAAGCGGGAATTTTGAAATTTTTTTTTAATTGAAATATGGCTATATATTCTTAATCCTTGCCACATTGCGTAAAAAAATATTTCAAAATCAACCCTCTAAGAAATTTAGTTTACCCGGAAAAAAATTGAATATCTACTATGTAAAAGGGCGGGAAATTCGAAATAGTTTTTAAAACTGAAATATGGTTATATTTTCTTAATCCTTGCCCCATCACGTTGAAAAATATGTAAAAATAAGTCCGATCAGTCATCTAGATTTACGGAAAAAAGCGAAAATGGATACGATTAATATGCCTTATCTCCTCCCAGAGACTGCAGTTTTCCTTTAGGCGGGAATTTTGAAATTTCTTTTAAATTGAAATATGGCTATATATTCTTAATCCTTGCCACATTGCGTAAAAAAATATTTCAAAATCAACCCTGTAACAAATTTAGTTTACCCGGAAAAAAAAATAGAATAGCTACAATGTAAAAAGGCGGGAAATTCGAAATATTTTTAAAACTGAAATATGATTATAGTTTCTTAATCCTTGCCACATCACGTTCAAAAATACGTAAAAATAAGTCCGCTTAGTCATCTAGATTTACGGAAAAAAGCGAAAATGGATACGATTAATATGCCTTATCTCAACCCAGAGACTTCAGTTTTCCTTTCGGCGGGAATTTTGAAATTTTTTTTAATTGAAATATGGCTATCTATTCTTAATCCTTGCCACATTGCGTAAAAAAATATTTCAAAATCAACCCTCTATGAAATTTAGTTTACCCGGAAAAAAATAGAATATCTACAATGTAAAAAGTCGGGAAATTCGAAATATTTTTAAAACTGAAATATGGTTATATTTTTTTAATCCTTGCCACATCACGTACAAAAATATATAAAAATAAGTCCGCTTAGTCATCTAGATTAACGGAAAAAAGCGAAAATGGATACGATAAATATGTCTTATCTCATCCCAGAGACTGCAGTTTTCCTTTAGGCGGGAATTTTGAATTTTTTTTAAAGTGAAAAATGGCTATATATTCTTAATCCTTGCCACATTGCGTAAAAAAATATTTCAAAATCAACTCTCTAAGAAATTTAGTTTACCCGGAAAAAAATAGAATATCTACAATGTAAAAGGGCGGGAAATTCGAAATATTTTTAAAACTGAAATATGGTTACATTTTCTTAATCCTTGCCACATCACGTACAAAAATATGTAAAAATAAGTCCGCTTAGTCATCTAGATTTACGGAAAAAAGCGAAAATGGATACGATAAATATGCCTTATCTCATCCCAGAGACTGCAGTTTTCCTTTAGGCGGGAAATTTGAAATTTTTTTTTAATTGAAATATGGCTATATATTCTTAATCCTTGCCACATTGCATAAAAAAATATTTCAAAATCAACCCTCTAAGAAATTTAGTTTACCCGGAAAAAAATAGAATATCTTCAATGTAAAAAGGCGGGAAATTCGAAATTTTTTTAAAACTGAAATATGGTTACATTTTCTTAATCCTTGCCACATCACGTACAAAAATATGTAAAAATAAGTCCACTTAGTCATCTAGATTTACGGAAAAAAGCGAAAATGGATACGATTAACATGCCTTATCTTATCCCAGAGACTGCAGTTTTCCCTTAAGCGGGAATTTTGAAATTTTTTTTTAATTGAAATATGGCTATATATTCTTAATCCTTGCCACATTGCATAAAAAAATATTTCAAAATCAACCCTCTAAGAAATTTAGTTTACCCGGAAAAAAATAGAATATCTTCAATGTAAAAAGGCGGGAAATTCGAAATTTTTTTAAAACTGAAATATGGTTACATTTTCTTAATCCTTGCCCCATCACGTTCAAAAATATGTAAAAATAAGTCCGCTTAGTCATCTAGATTTACGGAAAAAAGCGAAAATGGATACGATTAACATGCCTTATCTTATCCCAGAGACTGCAGTTTTCCCTTAAGCGGGAATTTTGAAATTTTTTTTTAATTGAAATATGGCTATATATTCTTAATCCTTGCCACATTGCGTAAAAAAATATTTCAAAATCAACCCTCTAAGAAATTTAGTTTACCCGGAAAAAAATTGAATATCTACTATGTAAAAGGGCGGGAAATTCGAAATAGTTTTTAAAACTGAAATATGGTTATATTTTCTTAATCCTTGCCCCATCACGTTGAAAAATATGTAAAAATAAGTCCGCTCAGTCATCTAGATTTACGGAAAAAAGCGAAAATGGATACGATTAATATGCCTTATCTCCTCCCAGAGACTGCAGTTTTCCTTTAGGCGGGAATTTTGAAATTTCTTTTAAATTGAAATATGGCTATATATTCTTAATCCTTGCCACATTGCGTAAAAAAATATTTCAAAATCAACCCTGTAACAAATTTAGTTTACCCGGAAAAAAAAATAGAATAGCTACAATGTAAAAAGGCGGGAAATTCGAAATATTTTTAAAACTGAAATATGATTATAGTTTCTTAATCCTTGCCACATCACGTTCAAAAATACGTAAAAATAAGTCCGCTTAGTCATCTAGATTTACGGAAAAAAGCGAAAATGGATACGATTAATATGCCTTATCTCAACCCAGAGACTTCAGTTTTCCTTTCGGCGGGAATTTTGAAATTTTTTTTAATTGAAATATGGCTATCTATTCTTAATCCTTGCCACATTGCGTAAAAAAATATTTCAAAATCAACCCTCTATGAAATTTAGTTTACCCGGAAAAAAATAGAATATCTACAATGTAAAAAGTCGGGAAATTCGAAATATTTTTAAAACTGAAATATGGTTATATTTTTTTAATCCTTGCCACATCACGTACAAAAATATATAAAAATAAGTCCGCTTAGTCATCTAGATTAACGGAAAAAAGCGAAAATGGATACGATAAATATGTCTTATCTCATCCCAGAGACTGCAGTTTTCCTTTAGGCGGGAATTTTGAATTTTTTTTTAAAGTGAAAAATATCTATATATTCTTAATCCTTGCCACATTGCGTAAAAAAATATTTCAAAATCAACTCTCTAAGAAATTTAGTTTACCCGGAAAAAAATAGAATATCTACAATGTAAAAGGGCGGGAAATTCGAAATATTTTTAAAACTGAAATATGGTTACATTTTCTTAATCCTTGCCACATCACGTACAAAAATATGTAAAAATAAGTCCGCTTAGTCATCTAGATTTACGGAAAAAAGCGAAAATGGATACGATAAATATGCCTTATCTCATCCCAGAGACTGCAGTTTTCCTTTAGGCGGGAAATTTGAAATTTTTTTTTAATTGAAATATGGCTATATATTCTTAATCCTTGCCACATTGCATAAAAAAATATTTCAAAATCAACCCTCTAAGAAATTTAGTTTACCCGGAAAAAAATAGAATATCTTCAATGTAAAAAGGCGGGAAATTCGAAATTTTTTTAAAACTGAAATATGGTTACATTTTCTTAATCCTTGCCACATCACGTACAAAAATATGTAAAAATAAGTCCACTTAGTCATCTAGATTTACGGAAAAAAGCGAAAATGGATACGATAAATATGCCTTATCTCATCCCAGAGACTGCAGTTTTCCTTTAGGCGGGAAATTTGAAATTTTTTTTAAATTGAAATATGGCTATATATTCTTAATCCTTGCCACATTGCATAAAAAAATATTTCAAAATCAACCCTCTAAGAAATTTAGTTTACCCGGAAAAAAATAGAATATCTTCAATGTAAAAAGGCGGGAAATTCGAAATTTTTTTAAAACTGAAATATGGTTACATTTTCTTAATCCTTGCCACATCACGTACAAAAATATGTAAAAATAAGTCCACTTAGTCATCTAGATTTACGGAAAAAAGCGAAAATGGATACGATAAATATGCCTTATCTCATCCCAGAGACTGCAGTTTTCCTTTAGGCGGGAATTTTGAATTTTTCTTAAATTGAAAATTGGCTATATATACTTAATCCTTGCTAGATTGCGTAAAAAAAATTTCAAAATCAAATTTCTAAGAAATTTGGTTTACCCGGAAAAAAATAGAATATCTTCAATGTAAAAAGGCGGGAAATTCGAAATTTTTTTAAAACTGAAATATGGTTACATTTTCTTAATCCTTGCCACATCACGTACAAAAATATGTAAAAATAAGTCCACTTAGTCATCTAGATTTAC
The DNA here is from genome assembly GCF_026930045.1 of Uloborus diversus. Taxonomy (NCBI): domain Eukaryota; kingdom Metazoa; phylum Arthropoda; class Arachnida; order Araneae; family Uloboridae; genus Uloborus; species Uloborus diversus. Next base: position 42,020 of record NC_072739.1, read on the forward strand.
GGAAAAAAGCGAAAATGGATACGATTAACATGCCTTATCTTATCCCAGAGACTGCAGTTTTCCCTTAAGCGGGAATTTTGAAATTTTTTTTTAATTGAAATATGGCTATATATTCTTAATCCTTGCCACATTGCATAAAAAAATATTTCAAAATCAACCCTCTAAGAAATTTAGTTTACCCGGAAAAAAATAGAATATCTTCAATGTAAAAAGGCGGGAAATTCGAAATTTTTTTAAAACTGAAATATGGTTACATTTTCTTAATCCTTGCCCCATCACGTTCAAAAATATGTAAAAATAAGTCCGCTTAGTCATCTACATTTACGGAAAAAAGCGAAAATGGATACGATTAACATGCCTTATCTTATCCCAGAGACTGCAGTTTTCCCTTAAGCGGGAATTTTGAAATTTTTTTTTAATTGAAATATGGCTATATATTCTTAATCCTTGCCACATTGCGTAAAAAAATATTTCAAAATCAACCCTCTAAGAAATTTAGTTTACCCGGAAAAAAATTGAATATCTACTATGTAAAAGGGCGGGAAATTCGAAATAGTTTTTAAAACTGAAATATGGTTATATTTTCTTAATCCTTGCCCCATCACGTTGAAAAATATGTAAAAATAAGTCCGCTCAGTCATCTAGATTTACGGAAAAAAGCGAAAATGGATACGATTAATATGCCTTATCTCCTCCCAGAGACTGCAGTTTTCCTTTAGGCGGGAATTTTGAAATTTCTTTTAAATTGAAATATGGCTATATATTCTTAATCCTTGCCACATTGCGTAAAAAAATATTTCAAAATCAACCCTGTAACAAATTTAGTTTACCCGGAAAAAAAAATAGAATAGCTACAATGTAAAAAGGCGGGAAATTCGAAATATTTTTAAAACTGAAATATGATTATAGTTTCTTAATCCTTGCCACATCACGTTCAAAAATACGTAAAAATAAGTCCGCTTAGTCATCTAGATTTACGGAAAAAAGCGAAAATGGATACGATTAATATGCCTTATCTCAACCCAGAGACTTCAGTTTTCCTTTCGGCGGGAATTTTGAAATTTTTTTTAATTGAAATATGGCTATCTATTCTTAATCCTTGCCACATTGCGTAAAAAAATATTTCAAAATCAACCCTCTATGAAATTTAGTTTACCCGGAAAAAAATAGAATATCTACAATGTAAAAAGTCGGGAAATTCGAAATATTTTTAAAACTGAAATATGGTTATATTTTTTTAATCCTTGCCACATCACGTACAAAAATATATAAAAATAAGTCCGCTTAGTCATCTAGATTAACGGAAAAAAGCGAAAATGGATACGATAAATATGTCTTATCTCATCCCAGAGACTGCAGTTTTCCTTTAGGCGGGAATTTTAAATTTTTTTTAAAGTGAAAAATGGCTATATATTCTTAATCCTTGCCACATTGCGTAAAAAAATATTTCAAAATCAACTCTCTAAGAAATTTAGTTTACCCGGAAAAAAATAGAATATCTACAATGTAAAAGGGCGGGAAATTCGAAATATTTTTAAAACTGAAATATGGTTACATTTTCTTAATCCTTGCCACATCACGTACAAAAATATGTAAAAATAAGTCCGCTTAGTCATCTAGATTTACGGAAAAAAGCGAAAATGGATACGATAAATATGCCTTATCTCATCCCAGAGACTGCAGTTTTCCTTTAGGCGGGAAATTTGAAATTTTTTTTTAATTGAAATATGGCTATATATTCTTAATCCTTGCCACATTGCATAAAAAAATATTTCAAAATCAACCCTCTAAGAAATTTAGTTTACCCGGAAAAAAATAGAATATCTTCAATGTAAAAAGGCGGGAAATTCGAAATTTTTTTAAAACTGAAATATGGTTACATTTTCTTAATCCTTGCCACATCACGTACAAAAATATGTAAAAATAAGTCCACTTAGTCATCTAGATTTACGGAAAAAAGCGAAAATGGATACGATAAATATGCCTTATCTCATCCCAGAGACTGCAGTTTTCCTTTAGGCGGGAAATTTGAAATTTTTTTTTAATTGAAATATGGCTATATATTCTTAATCCTTGCCACATTGCATAAAAAAATATTTCAAAATCAACCCTCTAAGAAATTTAGTTTACCCGGAAAAAAATAGAATATCTTCAATGTAAAAAGGCGGGAAATTCGAAATTTTTTTAAAACTGAAATATGGTTACATTTTCTTAATCCTTGCCACATCACGTACAAAAATATGTAAAAATAAGTCCACTTAGTCATCTAGATTTACGGAAAAAAGCGAAAATGGATACGATAAATATGCCTTATCTCATCCCAGAGACTGCAGTTTTCCTTTAGGCGGGAATTTTGAATTTTTCTTAAATTGAAAATTGGCTATATATACTTAATCCTTGCTAGATTGCGTAAAAAAAATTTCAAAATCAAATTTCTAAGAAATTTGGTTTACCCGGAAAAAAATAGAATATCTTCAATGTAAAAAGGCGGGAAATTCGAAATTTTTTTAAAACTGAAATATGGTTACATTTTCTTAATCCTTGCCACATCACGTACAAAAATATGTAAAAATAAGTCCACTTAGTCATCTAGATTTACGGAAAAAAGCGAAAATGGATACGATTAACATGCCTTATCTTATCCCAGAGACTGCAGTTTTCCCTTAAGCGGGAATTTTGAAATTTTTTTTTAATTGAAATATGGCTATATATTCTTAATCCTTGCCACATTGCATAAAAAAATATTTCAAAATCAACCCTCTAAGAAATTTAGTTTACCCGGAAAAAAATAGAATATCTTCAATGTAAAAAGGCGGGAAATTCGAAATTTTTTTAAAACTGAAATATGGTTACATTTTCTTAATCCTTGCCCCATCACGTTCAAAAATATGTAAAAATAAGTCCGCTTAGTCATCTAGATTTACGGAAAAAAGCGAAAATGGATACGATTAACATGCCTTATCTTATCCCAGAGACTGCAGTTTTCCCTTAAGCGGGAATTTTGAAATTTTTTTTTAATTGAAATATGGCTATATATTCTTAATCCTTGCCACATTGCGTAAAAAAATATTTCAAAATCAACCCTCTAAGAAATTTAGTTTACCCGGAAAAAAATTGAATATCTACTATGTCAAAGGGCGGGAAATTCGAAATAGTTTTTAAAACTGAAATATGGTTATATTTTCTTAATCCTTGCCCCATCACGTTGAAAAATATGTAAAAATAAGTCCGCTCAGTCATCTAGATTTACGGAAAAAAGCGAAAATGGATACGATTAATATGCCTTATCTCCTCCCAGAGACTGCAGTTTTCCTTTAGGCGGGAATTTTGAAATTTCTTTTAAATTGAAATATGGCTATATATTCTTAATCCTTGCCACATTGCGTAAAAAAATATTTCAAAATCAACCCTGTAACAAATTTAGTTTACCCGGAAAAAAAAATAGAATAGCTACAATGTAAAAAGGCGGGAAATTCGAAATATTTTTAAAACTGAAATATGATTATAGTTTCTTAATCCTTGCCACATCACGTTCAAAAATACGTAAAAATAAGTCCGCTTAGTCATCTAGATTTACGGAAAAAAGCGAAAATGGATACGATTAATATGCCTTATCTCAACCCAGAGACTTCAGTTTTCCTTTCGGCGGGAATTTTGAAATTTTTTTTAATTGAAATATGGCTATCTATTCTTAATCCTTGCCACATTGCGTAAAAAAATATTTCAAAATCAACCCTCTATGAAATTTAGTTTACCCGGAAAAAAATAGAATATCTACAATGTAAAAAGTCGGGAAATTCGATATATTTTTAAAACTGAAATATGGTTATATTTTTTTAATCCTTGCCACATCACGTACAAAAATATATAAAAATAAGTCCGCTTAGTCATCTAGATTAACGGAAAAAAGCGAAAATGGATACGATAAATATGTCTTATCTCATCCCAGAGACTGCAGTTTTCCTTTAGGCGGGAATTTTGAATTTTTTTTAAAGTGAAAAATGGCTATATATTCTTAATCCTTGCCACATTGCGTAAAAAAATATTTCAAAATCAACTCTCTAAGAAATTTAGTTTACCCGGAAAAAAATAGAATATCTACAATGTAAAAGGGCGGGAAATTCGAAATATTTTTAAAACTGAAATATGGTTACATTTTCTTAATCCTTGCCACATCACGTACAAAAATATGTAAAAATAAGTCCGCTTAGTCATCTAGATTTACGGAAAAAAGCGAAAATGGATACGATAAATATGCCTTATCTCATCCCAGAGACTGCAGTTTTCCTTTAGGCGGGAAATTTGAAATTTTTTTTTAATTGAAATATGGCTATATATTCTTAATCCTTGCCACATTGCATAAAAAAATATTTCAAAATCAACCTTCTAAGAAATTTAGTTTACCCGGAAAAAAATAGAATATCTTCAATGTAAAAAGGCGGGAAATTCGAAATTTTTTTAAAACTGAAATATGGTTACATTTTCTTAATCCTTGCCACATCACGTACAAAAATATGTAAAAATAAGTCCACTTAGTCATCTAGATTTACGGAAAAAAGCGAAAATGGATACGATAAATATGCCTTATCTCATCCCAGAGACTGCAGTTTTCCTTTAGGCGGGAATTTTGAATTTTTCTTAAATTGAAAATTGGCTATATATACTTAATCCTTGCTAGATTGCGTAAAAAAAATTTCAAAATCAAATTTCTAAGAAATTTGGTTTACCCGGAAAAAAATAGAATATCTTCAATGTAAAAAGGCGGGAAATTCGAAATTTTTTTAAAACTGAAATATGGTTACATTTTCTTAATCCTTGCCACATCACGTACAAAAATATGTAAAAATAAGTCCACTTAGTCATCTAGATTTACATAAAAAAGCGAAAATGGATACGATTAATATGCCTTATCTCCTCCCAGAGACTGCAGTTTTTCTTTAGGCGGGAATTTTGAAATTTTTTTAAATTGAAATATGGCTATATATTCTTAATCCTTGCCACATTGCGTAAAAAAATATTTCAAAATCAACCCTCTAAATCTTAATTTTAGATAGGAATTATTAGTCACTTATTGACAGGTAAGAAGAAATTTTAATTCTAACAAATTATACCTAAGTTCATAGCTAAAAACAAACATGAAAAATTAAAAAAAAAAAGCCAGCAAACTCTGATCAGTAGGCCTTTCATAATTATTTTTTTAAACTTCGAGTTCATAAATATATTGGAGATGTGCTAACACTTAAACCTACACAAATATAACGCCACTAGATACATATTGCACACAGGAAAATCTGTGGCCGAGTTTATTAAAATAGTTCCAGACATTTAAAAATAAAGTGACGCTTTAAAAAAATGTAATGAAACGATGATGCGCATTTATACATGCTATACAAGCATTTATAATACAAATAAGCTTAATACTGAGCAAATTAACACTGCACTGAATATTAGTACGTCTCAATCAATATTTCAAATGTTAATAAAAATAACTTTATCCTTTAACAATGCCAAACATAATTTTTACGTCTCAACAAAATATTACAATGTGCGTATCTTTTTTAAAAAATTCTATGCATTATTATATTCTTTGATTTTTAGAGGGATTATTTTTCTTGACTGGAATAGAGTATAGCTTGACCACGAAAAGAAGGCGGATGACCTTGAAGCAAAAACATCATTTGCATTATTTATAGTAGGTCGTTTGTAGTTATTTTGGTATAGATAGGATTAGCGAGACCACGCCTCTTACTATTCGGTGCTTTCTGGCAAATTCTACCTATTGCCTATGATACAAACGACGTTTCGCTTCAAGGTCATCCGCCTTCTTTTTGTGATCAAGCTTTACATGTGTTACTACACAGTCAAATTATTACTAAATAGGTGGAGCTAAAAGAAGAGTAAATATTTCACCATTTCACTTTGCCTCACATTCTCCTACATTTTAAATATTTTCAAATGGTACATACTGTATGTACCTATCAGTTTGAATTAAAAAAGAAAAGTACAGCTTCGATGCTATGATTTTCAAAAAGGAATTTTCACGTAACTTTTTCAAGGAAAAAAATTACTGCAATTGTTCAAGTATCAGAATGGGGTGGTTTCCTCCAGTCAAAAGTAGTACTTTTATCACTGAAATTGATAGAATAGGCAAAAAAAAAAAAAAAATAATAATAACTTGGACCCAAAAATACTTTCATTTTCCCAACCGTTATTTTTTAATTAATTTTTTAAAGGTCCGATTTTTCAAACAAGGCGTGGTCTTGATGACGTCACAAATACACGTGAGTAAAGATGCGAATTAAATATTTTGCTCTGTGAATGTCAACACGAATGGCATTTCATCATTCGTGACGTCACACGACAGAAATGTAAACAATGAAAGCGCATCGATTTAAGTAATTTTTTTTAAATATTAAACAGAAACAAATTTAAAAAATGGTCAGATCCTATGTTTTTAAGCATGCTCTTTCAGAAAAAAATATGTTTAAAATTTTGGAAACGACCCCATTGTAACATTTGTGCAAAACAATTTTCAAAAACCCGATGCACCAATATAAATTAAGAAATGCATAAAATTCGCACTGATGTTAACTAACATATAAGTAGCAATTTAAATTCAAAATCAGATGCAAAACTAAAGATTAAATGTCGCTCATCCGTTTTTGAAAGTGTAACTGAAAATTTTTGAAACAAAATAAATAGAACAATAAAAAGGAATCCCCACATTTCTGTCGCCACGATTGCAAATGTATTTTACAGTGACGCTGCCTGACGTCACGAAATCCTATCGCCCTGATTGGTTCCTTCGCATATTTGCCCAGAATTAAAGGCAATTTTTTTTTCTAGCGGAGGAAAAAGTTTGCCCCTATACGAGCAACTGCGAATTTCCATAGCACACGAGAATTTTGGAGCGATCTTTTGTGGAAGTGAGTAGAAAAACCAGTTCCGGATAGCGTTACGGTTGCTATTGCGGTTGCGATATCCTGTAATTTCTTTCGTGTGATATCCCCTAATAATGAACCAAATCCGCAAAATATTATATAGTTCTTTCGGAAAAATGTTATGGCTAAAAAAAAACATTCATTTCCTCTCTTTTGCGCGGGGGAGGGGAGGAGGTCATTGAAAAGTGCCCCAATAACATCAAATCTTCGAAAAAAAAAAAAAAAAAAACACACTTCTGTCATTTAAACTTCTCTGCGTGTAATAAAAAAAAAAACACCTATGTCCCTTTTTTTCCCATTTGAAAGCACGGAGGGGGAGGGGGAGATTGAAACCAACAAAATAAAATCTATCCGCAAAACGGTGTTATCCGTATAGCGTGTAGATTCAAACAATGGACGTCCCTCTTTTTTTGCGGGGGGGGGGGGGGTAGAAAGGGGGGGAGCGTAATTTTATCACAATGCGCAAAAAATCAAGTGGTAATTACGAATACAGTAACCGCCTTTTATATGAATCACGTTTCATCGAAACAGTTCTGATACCATACAGCGTCTGATTCAATAAAGTGGCCAATTCAATAAAGCTGGATTTTGTTCTGTTTTCGAGGATTTGATTTATTAAAGCGGCTGATTCGATTAACCACTGATGCAATTAACTTGCTTTCACTGTATCTCCAATTTCATTCATGAGAAGCAAGGAATGAAAAAAAAAAATCCATTGCTTCAAAGCAATTTAACAAATTCACTGATCATTTTCCGCTAAGTAAACTTTGCCATCTGTAAAATAGCGCTCGCATTCAATAATACCTTTAAATAACATAATACAGGGTGTCCTGAAAAAAACTGACTATTTTCAAAAATTCATAACAATAAAATGGTTAATGTTAAAAAAAAAATTGAAGAAAATTCATGTGGTGGGCCGTAAGTTTCGTCTCCCAACGTTCCAAAATTTTCCAATAGATGGTGCAGCAGATGTAAGACCGTAAATCAAATAAAGGGAAAATCACATAATAGTTTTTCGAAAAATGTTTTGAATAAATAAACTTTCGCAACAATATTTTCAAAATGCCTGCCGCCGGCTGCAACCATATGTCGCAATTTTAGGAAAAATCGGTGAATTCCAAAAATTATTTTTTGACTTAGAGGCTTACTATTTGCAGCACCATCTATTGAAACACTTTTGAACTAAACTTTGGATATCTAGGGGACGAAACTTACGGCCCACACATGAATTTTCTGCAAAAACTATTTTTTTTTTTATCATTAACCATTTTTATATTATAAATTTTTGAAAACAGTCAGTCTTTTTCAGGACACCCTATACATAATATACAGTTCCCTCATTCTCTTTTTTTCACGCTTGCTTAGTCACGGGATGAGAAGGAGAATATTTGCTCTGCGCAATGCTACAGCTGCTGTCACCGACAATTCCTGGATGTACTTCCGGTCTTCTGTGGCAAAAGCTTTTTTTGCTGTTTAGCGTCACGGGTTTTCCGTGGCAATAGACATAATGTTTGACAAAAAGCAACTTTCAAAACCACCAGTAGTTTTTGGCTCTGCATTCCGTATAAGTTAAAAGAACGTCAAAGCCCGTTACACAATCACATGAATTTGACAAAATCTAGGATGGCAGGAGGTATAGGAAATTATCCTCTTGCTCGACAAAGAAAATTTTGGACTCGTCAAGTCCGCATTATTGCTATACAAACTTTTTGGGCGCCATCTAGTGTGAGAAAAAATAAAAGTATTCGAAACGTGTTTATATTTCATTGCTGCTTTGGTTTCTTTCATTTTTCCAAAGTACATTTCAGTCCTCTAAAGATCTCAAAAAGGGGAACATGAAGCAAAGTGAAATATTTAAGGTCACTTACTTTGGTCAATGAACAGATTTGTTCTGAGAATTACAGTGCACGAAGAAAGAACTATATATAAAAATTACAGAACTTGCATTGAAACATTACTTTTATTTTTGGCAGTAATTTTGCACTGTGAAAAAAAAAGGTGGAAAATTTTTCACTTTTTTTTTGTGGGGCAAAGTGAAAAATAAAATATTTTATTAATGAAACATTTTTTCTTCTATTATTAAAGATATTTTCGATCATATAAATGAGAATTAATGAATAAATGAAAAGGAAATGAAAAAATTCATGAATAAATAGTTAAAAAAGTTAACCTGCGAGAAAAGATAAATGAGTGAGTGAAATAGTAAATGAACAAGAAAATATGTGAAAAAATGAACAAATAAGTTAGTTATGAGCATCTAAGTGATTTGAAATAAGATTATATTAGCAAATGTAATGAACTATTTCACTTTGCGCCGCTTGTACTTGACTAACAGCACAAAGCATTTAAAATACAAATAAACTTAATACTAAACAAATCAATACTGCACTGAATATTAGTAGGTCTCATTTAATATTTGAAATATAAGGGTTACCCAAATGAAAAGTGATTAAATGGAATAAAAGTAATACTTTTAATGTAAATCAAGGGAAATCGCAATGGGCGTTGAAACACAGGTCCCAGTTCCAGCGTTGAGGAAGCAGGTCGATGCCCTTGCTGTAGACAGATAGGAGCTGATTTCTGAGGATTAGGGTTTTCAATCCCGCACCGAATTTAGTCCCGCGGGATTTCGGGATTGTAAGGAGCCAATCCCGCGGAGTTCCCAATTAGCCACTATCGTTTTCACGCAAAAGTGTGCCCTAAAAAAGTCCAACGCGTCTTAACAAAGCATTGTTCGTATGGAGTGAGAAAAGGTTTTCGGTTGCTCAAAAAGTTAATCCTCTGGATGAAAACACGTACTGCTCCAGTGCAGGTGGTTTTACTGAGATTAAATAACTGCGGACATTTAGCAAAAGATCCCCATTCACTTCATCACCTTCCGAAGTAGACTTTTCTTATGCTCTAGGTTTTTGTTCAAGAGCAGCAAATTTCGGGAAAAAAGCGATTCACACATACTGGATATGTGTTTTGCTGTATACAATTTAACTTGCATTGAGAATACCCAAATGACTTAATTAACGTTTGTCATTGTGTCAATGCATTCGAATCATTTCAGCAAGGCGTGAGGGCTCCTTGGTTTCACCAAGTCGCAGTCTCGGTAAAATTTTTTGGATAACTTCGCTAATTTTTCCTCTCACTTGCGAGTCATCCTGTGTTTCATTCAAGTTTCGGTCGCCTCTTTTAGAGCCGTTCCGAGCGTTGTATAAACAATGCCAGACTGTCATGCGCTCTAAAGCGTGTCGACGGGTTTGTAGATGATAATGCAACCCATTCCTTTACTCAGGTTGAGTCCGTCTCTGATTTCACGGTCTAGGAAGATTGGGCGCCGAGCATTTTGGGCCCCGGAAACTTTGGGCGCCGAGCACTTTGGGTGCCGGGAACTTGGGGCGCCGAGCATTTTGGGCCTCGGGAACTTTGGGCGCCGAGCACTATGGGAGCTGAGAACTTTGGGCGCCGAGCATATTGTGCTAGGTATTCCCGAGGCCTAAAATGCTCGGCGCTCAATGTTCCCGGCGGCGAATTTTTAAACGCTCCCAATGCTAACGTTACGGTAGCTACCGAATAGTTAATCGCGTGATAGCTAATGATCAGCTGCTCCAATCAACAGCTTACAATGGTAACCGGTTGATCATAGAACGCTGCGGTTAGTAACCGGCCGACCGGTGAGGTTCCTCGAACGCAAGGAAAGCTTGCGTTCGACGAACTCAACTGGTAGCTACCGGTGATTCGATCACGTGACATCTAATGATCACGTGCTTCAATCAACTAATCAACATATTAATACGGTAACCGGAAGATGATAGAGCGCAGCGGTTAGCAACTGGTTACTCAGTGGTCGACCGGTTAGGATCGCCGAACAAAACCAATTACAGTACATTGGCGAAATGAGAAATAAAAACGAGCGCGTTCTATTCACCAAATATCCTAAATAAACAAACAAACCACTGACGTAGACCGGAAGTAGCGAGTCTTAATTCCGGTTAAGCGCCCATCTCCATTGCTAGAGATAGGTGATCATAGCGAAAGCGATTTTGTTGTGCTTCTTTAAAAAGCAGAATAATGTCTTCTGCGTGTTTCAATGCATTAAATAAGAAAGACAAACTTAGTTATTGTTAAAAATTATCTTTCAATGGCTGTGACCTTACCGATTCTTTAGTAGATGGATGGCGAATCTATTGCAAACGATTGATGTTTACAGTGTTCAGGCAATTTTGTTTTCTTTCAGTTCCAGGTAGAATCATGTCTTTTGCGTATTTTAATGCAGGAAATGAGTATAATAGGCTTTGCTATTCTCAAAAAATGTCGATCAACGGATCTGATTTTCCTGATCCTTTAAATACAGAAATTAAGAAAAAAAAAAAAAAAAGAGTCTTCGTTTGTCGATCATTACCGCGATTTCAATGATAAGCATTTATGAATACCTCCTAAACAGAAATAAAGTTGATACAAAGTCTGCTTTCAAGAATCACAAATCTACTGGATTGCAAGTACGTTGTGCATTGTAATTCCTATTCTTAAGTTGAAGCTATTTTTTCTAAGATGGAAGCTTTTCTGCACTGTGTTCACACAGAATGGCTATGACAGGGAGTTTTGGTGTCATATTCAATCAATTCTCCTGTTGTAGCTTTTCAGTTCACACACACTTATTACAGTTGCTACCTAATTTTCAGGTTTGATATTTAATATATTTTATTACATATTTGTTCATCACTTTTTTTTTTTTTTTGTTTAATCAACTTGCTTCTGTAGCAAGATTTATAGGCATAAAAAAAAATTGAAAGATAACAAAATTTAAATTTAATCTCCGAGTGCTTTCTCCTGCGTTAAAATTGCTTTGAATGTAATACCAATAGCTACACTATGATACTATACTATAACTTTAATTAATGTGTTTGTTTACCGATTGTCGAATATCTAAATTTGTTTAAAATTAGAGCTCCTGATAACTCGTCAATAACTCGAAGTCCCAAGAGACGGGCTAAATGGTTCGAGTTATTGATAGTTCGAGCTATGGGAAGTTTTTTTCTCCATGATGTAATGAATAGTGGTTCTTTATTTTAATCACACAAATCAAACTGTTTGAAACCCGTCAAAACACTGGAAACTTTCAGCTTTGCAGGAAGCAAATAAAAAATTGTTCAGGTTGAGTTTTTCTAATAATCAATTTAATATAGATCAATATAGATCTTCACACATTACATTAAAAATACAAAGCTGATGAAATTAAGGTGAATGTTTCCAGCTCATAAATACCTCGCACAAAGTGTTTTTACTACATAATATTCATTAAGATTCAATCCTTTCGCTTTAAAACATTGGCTTTGATTCGACGATCAGGACCTTTAGAAATTTGAACATCTTTATTTCTGACATCTTATTGGCTCCTGTCCTCATGCTGTACCCGAAAGAAGAACAACATCCCCTCTTTTTACGAAAATTTTGCGCCTTTGAAACTCATGATTAATTTAAAAAATTCAATCAAATTACAGATACGTAAACAGAGCAATTCGTCGTAAGAAGCAATACAAATAAGACTTCCGCCGGAAGTTTTGAGTGACCCCGTGCAGCCCTGCCACCTAGTGTTCAAAAGAGTAAGCGTGGCTTGGAATTTGGTGAATTAATCAGCATGGTAACTTGGATGCATTAAAGCAACCCCGAGTAAAATGTAAACAGAGCCGCCCCTTTAAATTGTGAAGTAGAAATTGCAATGCGAAATATTGCTGTTTAAAGTTTTAGTTCGTTTTAATTTCACGATTTACCGTTTTTGTGTTGAGAAATATTTCTGTTTTCGTAGGGTTTCTTCTAAATCTTAATTTACGTCTGTATTGTTGTTATGTTTGGAAAATTCTGCTTGCTGTAAACATTCGCAATAAACTCACATTGAAAGAGACGCAGAACAGATTTAAACATGGTAGATAATACATGCTGTTTCAAAATGAGTTTCTTTGACTGTTGATTTTTTTTTTATATTCTTTGGAATAGTAACTGAAATACGATCTGAGTGTGCATCTCTCATGTTGTTGATGTTTTAATTTATTGGTTTTCTCTGAACAATGTTGAAGATTTTGGTTAGTTCATAAAGTTTTTCAACAATAAAAATGTCGTGAGAAAATCTGTAAAAAATACTACCATTTGAAAGAATATAATCCTTTTCATTTAATTTTTAATTTCACCTTCATCTGTCTCAGTTTTTAGTTTTATAAAAAAAATAAAAAGGGGAAAGGATGGGTGGGAAGATGTTGAGTCACTGCTCCTATGCTCTGTGGGGCTCGTGAGAATTTGAGCGACCAGTGTCAGCCCTTTGCACACTCCCCCCCCCCCCATTTCCTAGAAAAAATTGAAATGACACGTTTGTCTACCACCAACTACTCGCAATCAGTAGTCATTGGCCCCAGGAACTGTAAGCTGTTCCATTTCGATTGTTTTATGCTCTGAGCTTGTGTCACTCCGTAACTGTACTAAATCATTATAGTCTAATAGGTGTGAGTTCATTTGTATGCTAATTATAATAATATATTCAGAGCTCTAAAAAAAAAAAAATTTTTTTTTGGCCTTGTTAATTTTGCCTGAATGAACTGATAATTGATAACAATTTGCAGATTGCACAAAAATCTTAATTATATTAAAATGTTCCCTATCAAAGAAGTTTACAGCAAATATTGTATAATTAACTTTGAATTCATAGCACCTGCGATAGTTAAGTTAGAGGGGGGAGGGGAGCCAAAGTGAGTGCCCTTGACTAGTGCATTCTTGCACCCTTTGAACTTGTTCGTTTCCGTTTTTGCAATCCGGAAAACTTGCAGAAGGGGTTGCTATTCATATTGTATTGTAATTAACTCTGAATTTGGAGCACTTCAGAAGTGATTGGAAGTTGGGGGAAAGGGTTCCAAACATAACAACAATACAGACGTAAATTAAGATTCAGAAAAAACCCTACGAAAACGGAAATATTTCACAACACAAAAAACAGTAAATCGTGAAATTAAAACAAACTAAAACTTTAAACAGCAATATTTCGCATTGCAATTTCTACCTCACAATTTAAAGGGGCGGTTCTGTTTACATTTTACTCGGGGTTGCTTTAATGTATCCAGGTCACCATGCTGTTTAATAGAACGCGCTCGTTTTTATTTCTCATTTCGCCAATGTACTGTAATTGGTTTTGTTCGGCGATCCTAACCGGTCGACCACTGAGTAACCGTTTGCTAACCGCTGCGTGATCATTAGATGTCACGTGATCGATTGACCGGTAGCTACCAGTTGAGCTCGGCGAACGCAAGGAACGTATCTCACCGGTCGACCGGTTACTAACCGCAGCGTTCTATGATCAACCGGTTACCGTTCTAAGCAGTTGATTGAAGCATGTGATCATTAGCTGTCACGTGGTTAACTAGCCGGTAGCTACCGTAACGTAAGCAATGAGAGCGTTTCAAAATTCGCCGCCGGGAACATTGGGCGCCGAGCATTTTAGTTCCCGGGAATACTGGGCACAATATGCTCGGCGCCCAAAGTTTCCAGCGCCCAAAGTGCTCGGTTTCGAAAGTTCCCGGCTCCCAAAATGCTCGGCGCCCAAAGTTCCCGGCGCCCCAAATTTTTAAAAAAAGGCGTATTGCCGTTTCTTTTTTTTTTTAATCGTTATTATTATTATTTTTTGCAACGAATTGGTAAAATAAGCTATCTTAGGATTCGCTATGGTATTATTTTTTCTAATGGGGCTTCGTTAAGAGGCTTTAGCCTTTTCGGACCTAGTGCGAACCATCGATGTGGCATCTAGTCTTTCAAATGCTACCATTAAGGCGCAGATGTGACTGGCACAAGTTATTTTGATGCCGAGTTTCCACCAGATGGAGACACTTGAGCTCTCTTCGATGCGAAACTGCACTAGGGGTTCAATTTTGTCAAGCCAAACGAATACCTGAGAGATCTTTTACCTCTCGAGTAATGGAATGTATAATGAATGAAACTAAGCATCTGTGTATTTTTATTTTAACAACATTTTGGAAAAAATGCAAATGATTGCTTTTTATAAATGTTATTCATAAAGTCATGAATGATTTGAACATTATTGGCGATTTTCCTCTGATGTTTTCAATTTGATGCTTCATTTAAAAGATCAAGAGGAGGCATCGCACCCACCTATCTCACCACCAAACACGAGTTCTGTTTATTCTGCTGATACAAAACAACTTCTGTACAAATCAGTCTTTTTCAAATTAAAAATATAATTGTAAACTACAGGGAAAATGGCAATACGCTCTATTACGAATTATCGTGACAATATTTGATTATAACCAGGTTACTTTACTGTCTTTATTAGCAGTAAGCAAGTGTCAGACTCGAAAATTTTATAATTTGGAGTCAAACGTCAAATTTTGATCATTAAGGTAATCTTCGTCCCGTTTGAGATTGCGATAATACCGTAGCATTAACTTAGATACATTTTCAACTATATGCAATATGAATAAAGCTAGCCAATTTTTGGAATCAAAACTTATAAGTTTCTTACAGCCTCTGTTTGTAAATTTTTTGCTCCTCAGTCATCTGATGTTCCAAAATCTAAAGACAATCCTTTGTAAAAAATTCTTAGAATGATTGTGGTTAAAAATCCAGTAATGATTTAAATCTACCTTCCGAAATTCATATAACAATAATAACACTTCTGATTCTTTCATTTTCAAATTGGTATAACTTCCATTTTAGAAGCAATTTTGTAATCATCCTGTATTCTCGAAAGCATATCATATTTTATAACGTAGGTATTGACTTTTTTTTCTTTCTTTTATGTCATGTTAGTAAAACATATTCTATTGCAAGAAATAGCAAAAAATTTTTACTTGAAGAAATTAAGAGTTAAAAAGAAATCTAATATAGAAGTGAAAAACACAAGAAAATTTACCTCGCATTCACCTTTTTTTAATTATTTGCTTGTAACTCAGTAAATAGCAGAAATTTTCACCAAGTAATTTATAGTTAAATGCACATGACCGTTTTTTGTTACATTTAATGCTACCATCGCAATTTACTACAATGGCGGTAAATAACGATCAAATAATTTATTCCAATGAAACAAATACAAATGTGCTTCTCTTGAAAAGCGGAACAACATCGAAGAAAGATTTTTTTTTCTTCAGTTAAAAATGACTAACGGCTCTTCTCTTGGGACCATAGACTCACAATTCAGTAAGATTTAAAAGTACGAATTTCAAATAACTACTTTTAAATTACATGTGTTAATATGGCCGAACTTGCAATTTCATAAACTGATCACAGTAAAATATTTGAGTAATTTTCAGTTTCATTCTTTGCTTTATAAAATTTTGATACAGCGAAAAGTAATTTCGTTGCAACAACTTCAAATTTTATTTATTCACTTATTTTACCTTCAAACACAAATACTTTTTGGACATTTAATATGTTTCACGATCATGTTTAAATATTGAGTGGAAAAACATCCGTAAAAATCTAGTTTGTGCTAAAAATAAGACACAAATGTTCAAAAAAAAAAAAGAATTTTTCAGGATTACAGTTTAAAAGTTGTAAGCTTCCGGGGAGATAATTAATCTATTATTGTTAAAAATAAACTAAAAGTTTAAATAAGATTATTAATCAAAATATAAAATAAATCTGAAATGAATCATACCAAAAATATAAAGAACAAAAATTAATTAATTAATAATTAATGTTTATTTTTTTCTCATCCTCAAACACGCGAAATGTGTAGAATTTCTTTTTCGTTGCTGTCTGAACTTAGTTATTAAATGGGAAAACAAATTAACACATAAAATTGCTCGTATTGTTAAGAAAACTTTAAAAGGAAACACTACAACTTACCTAGTTTGTGTAAACTTAATTTTCTTCTGATTACAATTTCGTTCAAGATATGTTTCCTGTAAGTGTGTGGTAGAAAGATACTGTGTGCTAAAACAGAAAATAATAGGAATTTCAATTACTGATTCACCAGGGATGCACCTCACTCTGGCTGTCCTTCGTGCAGCATGTGTCTGGGAAATCAATTCCAAACGGGAAAAGAGTCGAAAAAAAAAAAGAAAGAAAGAAAGAAAGAAAACCACCCCAAAGAGACTGGGGAATGTTTGTTGACAATTACTTTGCCGATGACAATCTGGTGGACTGAGGGAAAGGGGACGAATTTCAAGGTCACAACCCTGCTGGGTTGAAAGAATACGGAAATTCTTCGTTTTCGTACGCAGTACGCAACACAGTAAAAGACAGGCGGCAACTGGGAACCTGCAGTTATTGCACGAGGTTCTCGTGTTCTGAATTGACTCGGATGCGGGAAAACTGCTGATTAATGGGAATATTTAAGGGGAAAATACCGGGTTTCATAAAATTTCTCTCTTTGGAAAATTTTTGTTGACATGAAGTGCAACAACCGAGAAAAAGCAGACAATGTTCTTTCGGGAAGGGGGGGGGGTCCGGACCCCATGGAACCCCCCCGCCGCCTTGGCTACGTCCTTGTGGGTACTGAATGTACGTAAAAACAGTGCTAAACTAAGTTATTTTCTCTAAGTCTCAATTTTTATATTATGATACTCAGGGAACTATTCCAAAACACTTTTTAAGCAGCCAGACCAATCGTAGGGGACAAACATCCCGCCAGACACAGTTATAACAAACTACCAGACACATCCCGTGGGCACTAATGGCTGCCAGCGGCGCAACTTTACTTATTTTCTAAGTCCCAATTTTTACATTTATGATACTCAGGGAACTATTCTAAAACATTTTGTAAGCAGCCAGACCAATCGTATGGGCTAAACTCCCGCCAGACATAGTTAAAACATCGCTCTGAGTACGAGCGCGATGCTATTACTCTTCAGCTGAAGCACTGAAAAATATTGTCTCATCTCATCTCATTAAATTTTGGTGGTGGAAGTTGTTAGAGAAGAACCATCTAGCCAAAAGGCTAACCTATGGAAAAAGAAAGGGGGGGGAGGAAACTATGGTCCCGTTAGGCCGACGAGACCGCTTACGAGTTCTTGAAGTTGGTTGAACTGCTGCTGCTGGGCATGGAGTTGGGCGAGGGCCTGCTTGATGATCATCATAATCTGTGAAGGGTCAGGCTTCGGCTGGGTGGCAAGTTGATGGAGGGCGACGGGCCTTGGGGTGAAGTCCAGTGGGTCCTTCTTCTTCGGAAGCAGGGGTCGGGTCCAGGTGTTGGTAGTTGCTGCAAGAAATGTCTGGTCTGGTCGTGGTTGACGGGGCTTGGATCGTTGAGGGCATATCGGTGCATTGGCAGGGTGGCTGCCGCCGCAGAGTGCTCAGCATGCTGGAGTTTCCTTGTCTTTTTTACACTCGTAGGAGCGATGTTCCTGAGAGCACTTCAAACATCTGGGTTTTTGGTGGCACTTGGAAGCAGCATGTCCATATCTCTGGCAATTGAAACACTGGACTGGGATTGATTTTGGCTTTAGGTGTTCCACAGTGATGCGGAGATATCCCAAGCTTGTAAGATCAAAGATCTTGTCTGCTTTGTCAGACTTGTGAAGGAGCACGATGAACAGGGGGAGCAGACGCTTTTCCGGCCCGGTCTTCATCTGGACCACCTTGATTGGGTTAAAGCTGCGATCTTTTAGCTCTTGGGTGATATCAGCGGTGGAGAAAGTCTGCGGGAGCCCGCGGATGACAACTTTCAGTGGACGTTGTTTCGACATCAGTCTGCTGTGGAATCGGAAGTTGTGAGCTTTGAGGTAGTGCTCGACTTGGTCCATGTCCTCCTCCATGGAAAGGAAAATTTGAAGTTCGTCTCCCGAGATTTTTCCCTGGACTGAGCCAGCACTAATATCTGAGAGTTCCTTCAGCAGCTTGACCTGGTCAAGCTGCTGAATACTGAAGCACGTCTGATACCGTGATGGGGGGGGGGGGGGAGAGCGCCGTCTTGCAATCGATTTGGCTGGAGTCGCCTCTGCTGTACTATGATCAGCATTCGTCTTGATGTCATCCTTCGGGGAGAGGGGGGTGAATCTGCATCTCTTGATCAAACTTTGATTTACTTACGATTTTTACATTCAAACATTTAGAACTTTTGGTGTGAGTAATCTTTATAATACTTTGAATCTCTCTTTGCATTTAACTGTTTTTTTCCCTCTATCTCTCTATTTCAAATTTATTTCAGCGGCCAATACATTTTTCTCCACTAAGCAGATTTTTAGGACAGCATTTTTCATCAAAAAAAAAGTATATACGTACATATGGGAATATTTTGGCGACCCTATCCTGAATGCTGTCCTATTTATTTATGTATTTTTATTTATTTGTTTTTTTTAACTGCAGAACCATGAAGCATGGTTTTGTATAACCAGGGCCGCAAAGAGACAAGGCGTGCAACATGTTAGTTTGGTCGCCTGTCCTCCCTCCCATTATTCAAATTTTACTCAATGCACATTGTTTTTAATTCGAGCCAAGCCCATAGTTTCCGACTTAGCAGACATACACACTCTGCGGGCTAGTGAAGAGTGTACTGTACTGAATACTTTTTTTGTGTTAATAAAAATGTTTGAAGTGTACATTTCTGTTTCCCTTACTTAGATACTTTTGATAAAAGAGAATCACGGATGTTCCTAAATTGTATTTTATAATTACATTTTTTATTCAAATTTGACAGAAAAAATACTTTTTGTCACTATTATTTCACTTCATCATTTATAAATATACTATTTTAATTTTTTAAAACAACAGAGAGTTTTCCTTTTTCTTCTTTAATTGCATCGCTAAAATGAAATTGGCGGCCACACTTCTGAAAAACGGGAGGGGGGTGGCTTGCTTCAGCGACGACCCTGAAAAATACGCGGAAAAAGTATTATTAATGCATCTATTTCTTGTTGAATGAGTTTAAATATTTTTTCTTTCCAAAATTCAAAAATTTCATTTTCTAAATAAAAAAACACTTTCCGAAAAAATATCCCCCCCCATTTTGATGGCGCAACTTGCGCCATAATCCCCCCCCCCCCCTCCGTGGGCGCACCTTCTCGTTGAGGGACTTTTCTTCTATGTCTAGAGCACCATACCATTAGAGATACATATGACCCCAGAAGCCTCAGTGGATTCAGGGGAAGAATTCTTGATATATACCTTTGATGCATGTTGTATGATTTTAGATTTCTGATACATTTTGACAGCAGAGTGTGGTCATCAGTTGAATTTGGCTATCAAGAGAACAACCAGGAGGACTTCCTCTCAAATGACAGCTACCAAAAAATTTTGCCATCTGATGAGAACCGTCGGTCGCAATATCAACGTCAACATTACCTTAAGCTCGGAGCGTATTTGTCTTGTGTTTCAACAGCTTCATCATTAGCGGATTTATCAGCTGACCGTTATGAAATTTGGACAAAAACCTTGTTTGACCGTCGTTTCAATTTTCTACCAAACATTGATGTTCATATGGTTTATACAGTCGTCTCTTTTTGCCTAACAGTTTTGTAGACTAGGTATCCTCAGTAACAACAAATTCAAATTTAATTAAATCAATGTCGTTATCAATTTTCTAAAACAGTACGTATAGCGCTGACTTTCTGTACGTCCTCAGTCCACCAACTCATATTGCACATGCGTAATTATGTAAATTTTCGTCCGATTCCTTGGTAAAGGGCTGTCCATATAAATAATGTCAAATTTTTTTCAACATTTTTGTCCCCTCCCGCCTCCTCTTTGTCACAAAGTTCGTTTTACAAGCGACTTTTCATATATATTATCGTATAAAAAAATGCTTGATGTCACACTTCTTACTCTATCATTTCCCCTTGTCACAATTTCACGCCCCCCCTCCCTTCCTGAACATTTTAGCTGTAATAATCCACAAATACTTCTTTACTGTCCATCAGGATTGTCGAATTTCTTGTGGAAAGAGGAAGTGCGCGATTCTTTTGAGTCAATTTGAAATCTGTGAATGGCAAATGCTCCATTTTTTGCCATGAAAGTGCGTGTTTGAAATTCTGTAACTTTTGATTAGTTGAATATAATATAACAAAATAGCATATTAAATTGAGGGAAATTTAAAGCTCTACAACTTTGCCGTTGATAAATTTCATGAATATTGATCCCGGGAGGAACTAGGAGCAAATGTTTGACAAAAAGAGAGACTTTTCCCGAAAATCATCAATTTTTCACAACATATACCCGGAAAATCATTGGAAATTTGAATCATATGTGTAGAAACAGTTTCATAGGAAGTTTATTTAGCCTGTACTTTTATTTTAAACTCTTTTTTTTTTTTTTTTTTTTTTTTTTTACCGTTTCCTACATTTTCTCGAAAAAACCCAAAATTTTCTTTCTTCCTTCCTCCCACCTTTAGCTCATAGATCTTTAAAACGGATAGATATGCCTTTCTCCTACAGCGCAGCGTATTTCGCCCGGAGAAAGTGGGGTCATCATGATTCTTCCGAGAATCACGTGATCAAGGGACATCGTGTCTCCCTCTTCTCGGGCAGCAGTGTTATAATGATATAACAATGCGAAGCGTCGTTAAAAGTTCAGGATTGTCTGAAGATTTTCATTATACTTTTGTGAGAATTCTCTATATGTGTGAATCTGAGATTTTCTAGCGAAAGAGGGTTTGATGAATTTTATTAAAAAATAAAGACATAGTGAGTAACAGAAATCTTTCTTTCTGCGAAAGGCAAAAAAAGTCCCCATGTAGAGTTGAAATTAAGAATATTTTAAGCAATTTACTGTAGATGCCGAGCATTATATTAAATCACTAAAAACAAGCGATGGAAAATTAGTTATAGTATGTCCGCGAAAAACTGGATTTTCAGGTTTTTCTAATTTCTATGAAAAGTGTGCTGGGAACATATGAAAAGTATACAGGTGCCCGAATTCCAGTTCTAAACTGCGTAATGACTTATAAGCTTACTCAGGATCACCTTGAAACTTTTTTCAGTGCAATCAGGTTATGAGGGGGGATTCAACAATAATCGTCGGACAATATCGAAGTGCGAAAAAAAGATTATTCATTCATACGGAAATTAAAGAGTCCAGTTCTTCAAATTGCCTGATTTTGACAACCTTCAAATGCTAAGATTAAATTTGAAGCGTAACAAAAATGCTTTGAAAGAAAGCCTTTTCTTCCGATTCCTTTGACGACGATTTGGAAAATTCAGAAATCATCTCAGTTAACATGATGCAGTTAATTAATGATGTTTCTGACTACGCTGGATTTTTTGTCCGGCAAGTGCACTCTGTTGTGAACTGCGACGACTGCAACGCAGTCTTAACTACAATAAATCAAAAAATAGACCAAATAAAATTTAAGAATTTTGGGACACATTCATGCATGATAACTTATTGCAAGATTGCATCCATTGAAATATGTACATTTGTGAAGAACAACTGAGCGAGAATGTGAAAAAGTTTTGGGAGTAAAACACAAAAACATAATGTTACTCATGAGACCACAAGAGTTATGAGAAAAATTTCGAATTCCGTTTTTCTAAGTTAAAATAAGCATATGTTGGAAACAGAAGCAGCAGATTTTCTCGTTAAAAAATAAAATAATGGTTTAAAAAACTAAAAAAACACGCTTCCGTAGCAAAATGAACTAAAAAGTGAAAATTAATCTTTGGAGGATAATAGTTGACCAATCACTTAATTTTAATGTAATACAAAAAAGCGTGGTGTGCTGTCTATTTACATTTTTGTTTTGTCAACAAATGGAAGAAACTCAAGACAACTGATAAGAAGCCCCCCACGCTTTTTTGTATTACATTAAAATTAAGTAATCGGTCAACTACTATCATCCAAAGATTATTTTTCACTTTTTAGTTCATTTTGCTACGGAAGCGTGTTTTTTTAGTTTTTTAAACTATTATATTATTTTTCTGTTTTTTAGTTTTATGTTGGAGAATTATCAGGTGACGAAATTATTTATAA
Source organism: Uloborus diversus (assembly GCF_026930045.1). Taxonomy (NCBI): domain Eukaryota; kingdom Metazoa; phylum Arthropoda; class Arachnida; order Araneae; family Uloboridae; genus Uloborus; species Uloborus diversus. The sequence continues at coordinate 64,849 of NC_072739.1, forward strand.
AACAAGTGCGAGGTAATATCTTAAAGTTAAGACGAATGCACCCCGATGGAAAGCTACTGTAAGTCATCGATGTAATGTTTGCGGAAATCATATTTATATTACTTTGAAAATTTGAGATGCATTTGAATAAAAGTTTTGTTCAACAAAGGTCTGATCAGCAATGAATTTCCAATTGAAGGCTCACGTAAATTTTGGTATGAAATTAATTAAAAACAATTATATTTCATGTTCTAATTACCTTGGAACATTGGAACAAATTTTGTCTGATGCAGAAAAATTAAAGGTTTTTCTAGATATTTTAAAATAATTTTTGCGAGCATTTTTCAATGTATTTTTTAAAATTTTCCTTTTTCACATTGTTGGATTTATGCCAAATTATTGATTTTAAAATTGGAGGGAACTAATAATTAAAAGAGTTAATTAATTAATTTGATTATAGAATATTGCATTGTCATCGGGTCTGAGGTCGCGTGATAAATTTCAAAAGAATCTGATCGCAGGAAGTGGGCGAAATTTGAGCTGCAAGATTCCGTTACAAGATACATACATACATACATGCAGGTGAAGCTAATAAAATCGTGTTAATAAAAAGTTTATAAAGTTAATCGTTACTAAATATTTAAGCGTTAGAATGTATCGCGCAGTCAATTCAAACAATGAAAATAATTCACAAAGACCAATAAGTAGAAAAGTAACGAAATCAATATTGTTAAGGGACAATAATCACTAGTTTTCTTCACCCTCGAGTTTAAATTGTCAAAATTATCATATTCTGTGGACGAAAAAAAAAGAAGAAAAGAAAAATTGGGGAGGGAGGGCAAAAGCACGCATTGAAACTATTTGAAAAATTTGAATGAAATAAAAGAAAATTTATAAGGTCAATTTTTGTTTAAATTTTTTTGAAGACGTCTATTTCAACCCAGTATTTAAAGCACTTGAAAAACTGTTTAAATAGCTTCTGCGCCTGCTTCAAAAGTTATGATGGGAAAATATCTAATGAACCATTCCATGAAAAAGCTGTCATTTTGTTCCGCATTATAAAGTAATAACTTAAAAAGGTAACAAAGAACATTTTTTGCAAAAGTACAACAAATACATTTGCGATATCTTAATGAAAAAAAAAATGTTACTTTTTTTAATTATATTACTTTTAGTAAAAAATATGAGGTGTTACGTGAGGGACAGAGTGTTCCCTTTTTCTTTAATATTGGGTAAAATGCTTTAATTTAACCCATGCTTAAAGGAGGGTTTAATTCTTAAAGCATTTAACCCATGGGTTAAATGCTTTAATTTCCCTTAATTGTGCAAATGATCGCGGCGCAAAGTAATTCTCTTCGATAAGGGAAACAGTTTCTTATGAGGGGTGTCCCTTGATCACGTGATGTCCAACGGGGGGTGTTGACGCGCGCTCTGAGGAGAAAAGTGGGGAAAAGGCACATCTATTCTATTTTAAGATCTATGCTTTAGCTCACCCTCTAGGAACGCGGACTTTTAGTATATCTATTTTCTAACTGCGCCTAACAATATTCAGAAGTCAAAAATTATCGCATATTCCATGCACGCTGCAATGTGTGTCCACTGACTGGACAAGAATTCACAAAAACTTTTCTTGTAAATACGATTAAAACGGTTGCGCAACAAACACCGCTTCTTCTTGAAAGATGGATTCTTTTGTCACAATGGACTTGTTTCAGCGTCGTCTGCTCGATCACGTGATATCGGTGTCACATGACTTCCGGTTCGCGCCGAAAGACTGAATTCGTGTTGTGATTAAGCAGAAGATTTTTGTTTACGTTAATTTTGGGGGAAAAAACCATTCTGTTTCATGGTTACTTGTTCTCATGAGTGTATTTAAGAGATATAAAAGTCAAACAAGGTTGTTTTCCATGGATTTCCGTTGAAAAAAAAGTTTTTTGAACAGAGCTTGTCAACACGAAATGACAAGCTATGCCAGGAACGAATTATTTGTTGTTATGAGTTCAAACACTTGATTAATATTGTGTTCGATGCCAGCCATTCACTAAAGATTATTTTTTTAACAGAAACATGCACTTCTTGCAGCATTTTTGTTGAATAAATGTGTTATAAACAAAATCTTATCGTACCACATATCTCACAGTAAGTACGACATATTTTGCTGTCATCGAATACATGTTACATTAAATTGCATATTTGATAGATTCGAATAATCGTTTCGGATATTTGCTGGGTTTTTTTCGTTACACGTATTTCCTTGCTAGGAAAATTTTCGGAGCATTCAAATACAAAATCATATTCATAATTTCAAGCTAAACAAAATCGAAGAATTTGGTTCTTCTGCATGACTGGGTGGTTACAACAGGGAGGTTTGGTGTCATATTTAAAACAAATCCTCTGTAGTAGCTTTTCAGTTTACCTAACCAATGCTTTGCAGCTTAGAATTGCTTCTATTTTCTTGTTTGATGAGTTATATATGTTTTTTCACTCTAAAATTTTATGTAGAAACTTTTCTAAATAGTTTATTACAAGCGCTTTTTTTCGATGCATTTTTTTTAGCTATTTCAACTTTACACTTCAAAACAAACAAGTAAATAGATCTTAAAATTTAGTTTTTTGATTGAGGAATTGTTAAAGCCCAAGATCAAGAATAACTAAAGCAACTGCAAGAAGGGGGGGGGGTTAAACCCCCACATTAAGATACTAAACTAGATCAGATGCCAATAGGAATTCATATATGTGAACCTAGGGTGCCCAAATTTTTTTGGGGGGGAATGCGAAAAAGTAATGTTATTCGATTATTTAAACTTATCGCCTATTCCCATTTTCTAAAAGTTTTCATTCAATGCAGTGCCAGATTAAGGAGAATCAAGCCTGGTCCCTTGCCCTGAGCGGCAAATGCATCCTATTTTTTACTTTTTAAGTAAAAGCAATAGTTTCAAGTTTTTGCACTAGCTCTGAGAAAAATGTAGATCCGGCACTGATTCAACGTTATATTTTTCCTAAAATTGTAATCCAAACTTGTGAATCCTTAACCATTATTTAGTGTTTTTCACTTAACTTGCAAAACTTAACATACATTTTAGATTAAAATCCTTATGCTGCCGTGCTACACTCAAGTCATATCTGCATCTGAAGTGAGGTCAAAATGAGGAACTGCTATTTTAAGTTTTAGGCCAGCATAGCTCACATGAGAAACAAAAATTATATCAGGTACCAAAGGCGGCTGGTGCCACCATTAAGACGCGGATGTCAATGCACAGATGGTTTTGATACCCAGTTTCCACGAGATAGCGGCACCTCAATGATTATAAACCACAATAGGATTTTTTTCCAATTTTGCCGAAAGTGTTCAAAGCTGAACAACTCAAGGGATCTTTTACTGCCGCATAATCATACCACAAGGGTCCTGATGATTTTCTGCATCTGGAAAACGTACCAACTGGCCACCGGGGCGGGGAGGGGCGGGGGGGGAGAACACGGTACCAAGACATAACCTGACCACCACACCACCCAGCCGACTTACACTTATCAAGTTAATTCTTCGTTTTTCTAACACGGGAATCGATTAATTTCATCAATTTTTTTTATCAATCATTATTTTTGAACTAAAGAAATGAGGGGCAAGGCCCCCTTTGTTTTTGAAAATGAAGGGGCATCTATCTCCTTCCAACGTTTTATAATGTAATATTGCCTCCTCCTTCCATCACACCTTAGATATCAAATTGTGTGCTGGGCCGCTGAGAGCCAAGGCGCGCCTTGCCATAAAATGCTACTCCGTGCTACTCCGATTCTGAGCCAGGCACCCTGAAGGGAAGGGCCCCAAGGTTCCGACAACCTGACATGTCATACAGCCTCGTCGGCCCTGTTTTTATGAAGACAGTTATAACCAAGACAAGTTTTTTAAGTTTTATTTACACAAGAAAGTTCGCAAACTTGTGCCCTTCTCACCCCTGCAAGATTGTACCGATGTTACAGATAAGAACATAAGCACAGTAGAATGTATATGCGGTGAGACTTGAGAAAGCCGAAACTATGTATTATTTTCGCAGATATCATATTGACAACTCTGTCATTTTTAATTTTTTTAAGGAAGGAGAGCAGAGTCGACGGGTATTAACTAAATATAATGTTATCGTACAACAGTTACCTTGCAACAGTTATTCACAAGAGTTGTTTTTAAGCAAATTTAATAATGTAAGCAGACATGGATCTATAAATTTTGAGCAATCCTGCAAAAAGATCCTTGAGGCCCCCTAACTGTCAACTAGGTCTCCCCTGCTCCCCCAAAAAATTTAATTTTAAATCAGTATGTTTACTTTGCATCTTCAATATTTCTACATACATTTTCGAATTCATTTGTTTTAATGTTTGAATTTATTATTATGATATAATTAAAAGCTTTTTACTACTAGTCTAAGTATTTTCAAGAGCACAATGCGGATTCTTTCAATCCTGATTTCTGGAAACACATTTTATTTGATAAGTTATGCTTATAAGCACCAAGTAAACAAGTTTCGCATTGCTCAGCATTGTTCAAATTTCATCCAATTTTTGAATTTCAATCCAGGTTTTTTAAAATATCTAAAACTTCTCTCGTAAAATTTCCAAATTTTATATATGGTAGTATTTATTTAATTAATAATTCCACTTTTGTTTTTGATAATACTTTTGACACATGCTTTTGCAAATTATAATTTGAATAATTCACTCCAGATCTCCTACTAATCCCTAAACTGACACTTGGGACCGGCATGCCTTTGTGTAATGAACCCCTCCAAAACCAGAAACTGGATCCGCTCTCGGCTGTGAGATATTTCATTTTGTCTTGTTCTTCAATACATTGTACTTTAAATTGAGTTGTTTTGACTTGCAAAATTGCAATAATTTGTATTTTAATTTATAGCAGGAATGAAAACAAAAATTAATTGAATGTGTGAATGTCAAAGGCCGTCCCTCCCCCTTTTTTTTTCGTTCTTATTATAAGAGGGGAATAAAATTAAGTCTTTTGAGTTGTAATGGCGTCGTTGATGAAACACCTGACAAATTCAATTTTGATTTGTTTCATTTTCAAGTGGAACATTCATAGCAATTCCTTAAAATACTCACACACACTCCTTAAAAAATTGCACATTAATCAAAGTTAACACCTTCATTTTTGTCCAAATGATTGTCTAATCTGCCTGTCTAAAATATCGAAATGTATAGGTCAAAAATAAGTTTCAGGAAATAGTCGAATAGTGGGTTACGCAAACAATTGTCTGCTTATAGCATCATCAGAGCACCTCAAATAGTGGGTTACACAAACAATTGTCTGCTTATAGCATCATCAGAGCACCTCGTGACACTTTCAGGTTGCGCGGCTGCTAGAAAGGGGGGGGGGTGATGCTAGCAAAATCGTGGCACTTTCCAAAAATAATAATAACAAAGTACAAAATTACTGGTAGAGATTCTTCTATTTCTAATGTGAGTAAAATGTTCATATTTTTATCTTTTACCATTACATGCTAGAAGGGGGGGGGGGATGCTAGAGCAAAATCGTGGCACTTTCCAAAAATAATAATAACAAAGTACAAAATTACTGGTAGAGATTCTGCTATTTCTAATGTGAGTAAAATGTTCATATTATTTCCCGAAATTTTTGTAGAAACAAAACAGTTAATAATTTTGGCTGCAGAAATTTCAAATTTTGCTTTTGAAAATGTTTTAAGTGAAAAAAAGTGACCATTCCTGAACTTTGATGGTTTGGTCAGCTTATGTTTTTGTTCTCAGCTTTAAATTTTTCAAACTGGAATGACTTTTCATTACGATATTTCAAAATTTTGAAAATTCTTAATGTTGCCGTACACTAGCGCAGCCAGAAATACCTTCTGAAGAGTTTTTTTTTTTTGATCAAAACAGCCCTTTCATATGCATAAACTACTGTATTAGAATTTGCATTTTTATGTTAACAGCAATAACTTTGAAGGGTGTTTTCACTCCAACCCTCCCCCCCTTCGTTGCGCCACTGTTGCGGTAGGATATCAAACATTTTTTATTGTTTCAATTTTTCGTTGTTTTTTTGAAATGAACATTTTAGATTCTTTTTTATTACTAAGCATTTGTTGATTTTTTTAAATAATATTCGTTGAATTTCTATTTTTCCGCAGCTTCTTACTAAAACAACTTTTACCAAACTTGCCAAAAATATTTGCAACTTTATTTGTATACCTGTCACAAAAAAAAAAAAAGTTTGGTTTCTAGGGCGGGGGGGGGGGTCTCTTAGTGGTGTCTCCCCTCCCCAAACCGCACCATGAGATATGCACGGTCTATCTCAATTCAAGATGTAACTGTCTATTGTTTCGCTTCAAGATAACACAACAAAGGGTATGTACCACTGATAATTAAAAAAAAAAAAAAAAAAACAGAATTGCATTTTAGGAAATTCAAAACAAACTTTGGAATTGAATTTATCTATTGGTTTGTAGAATAAAGTTGAAGTAGTTAAAAATATACATTTAGAAAGTTATCACATACCTAATCTGTCAGAGCTGAAACAAAATATCATGCATCAAACAAGCCTGTTGCTGGTTGTCACTTTTGTATTTGTATAAATATAGAAATAATTCTCAGCTGCAAAGTATTGGATAGGAAAACTGAAAAGCTACTACAGAGGATTTGATTACAAATATTATGACACCGAACCTCCCTGTCGTAACCATCCAGTAGTAATGCTTCAATATTTGTTTTTCTTCAAATAGAAGATTGAAGTCATGTATGTGATCTTGTATTCGATGCTCCAAAAATTCAACAGAAAATTTTCAAAGTTTTACCATGAGTTATACGAATTTTTCAGAAAACACTGTCAGAATTAATGTCCATTTAATATTAAAAAATAATAGCTAGGAAATACCGATGCGAGAAGTGCCATTTCTCAAATATTGGAACTCATAGAACTAGTGCATTCGTTCCTGGCGAAGTGTCATTTCGTGTTGACAAGCTGTTCAAAACCTTTTTTTTTCTCTGGAAATCCATGGAAAACAACTTTGTTTGACTTTTATACATTTTAACTACACTCATCAATACAAATTAACCACCGAACAGAATGTTTTTTTTCGCAGAAAGTAATGTAAACAAAAAATCTTCTGCTAAATCACAGCACGTTTTCACACTCTTGCGGAGCGGAGCGAGATCACGTGACACCGAGATCATGTGACCTATGACGAAGCGTGAAACGAGTCCATTGGCTGCAGTGAAAGTTATCTTTCCGGAATGGACCAATCATTTCTCCAAAAAGCATGCCCGCTCGACGGATCGCTAAATGCATAAGTCACACAGAATGCGGGTCTATATGTACGTTAGTCCAACTGCAATATGTGATGCTACTAAAAGTACAAACTTCGTTTTTTTTCTCTCTCTTACTTAAGACCAAACATATTAGACTATTTTTGATCATGTTTTATGAACTAGAAGAACATAAACAGATTAAAAAATGTTAATCGCAAAGCTACGTTGTAACTACCAGGCTTTTTATGTGGTTGTTACAATATAAGTAAAAATTTGAATTTTCTTGACTGAATGAAGGAAGCTCATTCCTCGAACTCATGATTATCACCTTTTAAATGGAGGGTGATAGATATGGTTTGTATTCTGCATGGAGTCGTTCGGCGTATGTCTCGGACAGGCGTTACGGGCAGGACAAAGCTCTAATGTCAAAACCTTATTCGCTTATCCTTAACGCCGGGTAGGGAAAACTGGTTGAGCTTCTCGCTCTTGGTCCTGCTTCCTCAAATCACTGTTTATTTTCTTATACTATTATTATAATAATGCATTAATTCTAAGAGAAATGTTTCTTTCATTATCTACATTCATATATATACATTTTTTGGAACAAATTTACATACTTTGAATGGCTTTTAGGTATAAATGAGACGAAAATCTAGATGCTCGTTCCTGGGGAGTACCTGAGGCGGAGCCTCGCACCTCTCAAGCCTTGTCATTGGTGGGATGGATCCTCCGGAGAGGAATAAGCTGGTTGGTCGGCAAGTTAAGCCGATGACGTAGGAGCTTCCCCTGGCGGTCAAAACATGACTAAGAAATTTGGAGTCCAGAACTGAATTAAAAATGAAAAAAGGGGATAAAAATGAAAAAACTTAGTCCTCATCAATAAAGATTTGGACTAAAGTTGAAATTTTGCCTATAAGGTTTTCCTGACTTTTTAGAATAGGGAGGGCCGTCCTGAGTTTGGAAAAGACTTTTGAAAGGTTAAATATTTTATTGATTTCAGCAAAAAAGTTGCATGAAATCAGTAATTTCGTTGCTGGAGTTAGGCTCCTTAATATTAGGGGTGGAATGCTCAGGTAAATTACTGGAAGTGGCCTCAGCGTAGGAAAATCCTGCTCTGCGGCTAGCACCGCTTCCGCGGTTAACGGCTCGCTTGCCTTCCAGATTGATTTTGGGTTTGGGGAAAGCCACGCAACCCCTATAAGAGGCTACGTGATCACCCCTAAAATTAACACATTTAGGCTTTTCCTTATTAATTTTGGCCGGGCATTTGTCACGAGAGTGTTCCCCCCCGCAAATGACACAGCGGACTTTACGAAAGCAGTTAACTGCGAGGTGGTTGAACCCCTGGCAGGTATAACACTGTATAACACGTCGATTGGTCCGGTATCGCTCGACGGTTATGGCAGTGTGGAAGAGTGTTTTTAAATCGTTAGTTTTAGTGTGTTGCTCACCGGACGGGAGCTGGAGTTGGAATAGTGGGAGCTTAGTCGCGTCCCTTTTGGTCAATTGAGCGACCTTGACAATAGGAAAATTTAATTCAGAAAGTGCTTTCGTAATTTCCTCAGTGTCGGTGCATGAGGGTAGTCCTCTGATGACATATTTGAAAAGTCTGGGTCCCTTTGCCCTTTGAATGTAAAAGTCTATGTGATTAGACTTGAGAAGATTGATAATTTTATTGCGATCAGTGGGGTCATCCACAAAAATCGCTGTTTCATCCTTCCTATTTCTAAGTTTAAAGTTCTGACAGTTATCGTTTAGCTTGCGGATGAAATCAAGGTAGTTGGGGGGGGGGGGTCTCCACAACAAGGGGGGCAAGCTGATTAACTCCTCTAGCCGGAGAGGTAGAGGTAGATTCCTGGGAATTTAAATTTGGATTCGAGACTTGGGGGAGGGTGGAGAACTTATTTTCCAGTGCTACAGGCGCAGCCTTTACGGGCGAAGGCGCTTTACAAGTTTTACGTGGCAGCTGGAATTCCTGAGCATTAAGATAATCAGAAATGTGAAAATATTTCTGAAAGGATAGGAATTTAATTTTGTCAGTCAATGCATGACTCACCAGGGCCTCCGCCACTTGAGCGTCCGGGATCCCGTCCTGGTCCAAGAGTTGGAGTATCTCCCGGAGAGTCTCATCCTCACCGTCAGGGAAGAAGATGTCTGTGTATCTGAACATATCCTTAGCTGTTTTGATGATTTCGGTCACCTCGCTGTATGATAGGGGTGAGTCGTACTTTTCAGTGGTGTTAGTGGTGTTGACTTCCATCTCGTCATCTGATGGGGTCATGTCCGCCCATGAAGTGGACTGCGTTGGGGAATTTGTGTGATGATTGAAGGGGGTGGCCGCCTTGGCCGGAGTCCGCGAACCTGGAATACTCCCGGAAAGCTTCTTCCTAGCGTTCGGCGCCGCATTCCTCTTCGCCGCTACTCCTGTAGCGGCGGGTTTTCCTTTGACCCTCATTTTCCCACGTCCGTTCCTAACGGGATCCAAAGTGGGAAAACCGAAACCAAAATGCGTATAATGAATAGCATAGCATAGCCAGGCCCGCTGCTAGGCGTCTGAGCGCCCGCGTGCGAAACCTATTTTGGTCGACCCCCCCCCCATATCATGGGATATTCGGTCCCTCCCCCGAGGGTCATGAAAATTTATTTATTTATTTATTTATTATTATTATTTTATTCATTTATTTATTTATTTCATTTATTTATTTTTGAAGTAGGTTGAAAAAAACTTTCTAGCTTGATTTGCCCAGCGATCTCCCCTCCCCCCCCCCCAAAAAAAAAAGAAATCTCTTTGCCTGTGCAAAATTTTCCATGTTCTGTGCTTCCTAACACACGAGACACATAAGTTGTTCTTTTATTGCTACGTGAGAAAGCAGAAGATGAATGACACTTTGCCACTTTTGCAATTTATAGATTCTTCTCTCAATTAGCTTATTTTGGTGATTAGCTAGCACATAACGCTTACTAGTAAGCAACCTGTTGCTTCAGTATCTTAAATGAAACTTTTCATTTCAATTGTAGAGACGGGTAATCCAGTTGTTAAAAGCGAACATTTATTGTAAATTGCAACAAAACACATTACCATTAAAAGAAATAAATATAAATTAATCAGTTCCATCTCGGAATAATCTAACATTTACACACAACACATCAATCCAGATACCGCGAGCTAGCCAACTCAGCTGGAGCCTTTTAAATAAACTTTGCCAGATTTGCATGCGCTGTTTCTCTGAGTTTAGGCCGTTGCCACAGACTCCCTCACCAGTCTCACAAGACCATTGGGAGACGAAAACGTACTTTGCGGCCAAACCTTGTTGTAACTCCAGGAGTCCTTGGATTGGAATCTCCAGCAATTAAAAATGCTGGTTTTAAGCGATCGATGTGAACGATCTTTTCCTTGTCGTTCACCGAAATCAAAAAGTTCTTGTCCATTATCTTTAGGACCTCATAAGGCCCTTCGTATGGCGGCTGCAATGACTTTTTTACAGCATCCAAGCGCACAAAAACATGTGTACAGTTTTGCAGATCTTTAGGGATATAAATCCGTTGTTGACCATGCCGAATAGGAGTAGATGGACTTAGCGAGCTAATCAGTCTTTGAAGACGTGCAACGTAGTCAGGCATATTAGATAAAGTTTTTTCTTCATACAACTGTCCAGGTAACCGTAGAGTTGACCCATAAGTCAGCTGTGCCGCGGACGCGCCAAGGTCTTCACGTAACGTAGATCTGAGTCCCAGCAGCACTAATGGAAGTGCTTCAAACCAATCGGATTTGTAACACATCAAAGCTTGCTTCAATGGTCGGTGCAATCTTTCCACCAGACCGTTACTTTGGGGTCTGTACGGCGATGTCCTTGCTAATTTTATGCCAAGCATCTTTGATAGACTCGTAAAAAGTTCAGATTCAAACTGTCTGCCCCTGTCACATGTTATCCTTTGCGGAGTACCAAATCGAGAAACCCATGATTGTACGAAAGCACGAGCTACCGTTTCTGCTGTTATATCAGTAATTGGCACAACTTCAGGCCACCGCGTAAATCTATCCACTATAGTCAAGCAATACTTAAAATTTTGAACTTGTGTTAGTGGACCTATTACGTCTAAATGAATATGAGAAAATCTCTCATCCGGAACTAAAAATTGAACTAACGGGGATTTAGTATGCAAATGTACTTTAGTCTGCTGACACGAAACACAAGCTCTGCACCAAGCAGTTATATCTTTGTTTATATTTGGCCAGACATATTTGCTATCGATAAGACGTTTTGTAGCACGTATGCCGGGGTGAGACAAACCGTGCATTGTATCAAAAATTTTACGCCTTAGAATTTGCGGAACAAAGAATCTTTTATAATTTTCTGATGTATCACAATATAGAGATTTATCGGTACCAGGCATAGGAACTTTAGCTAATTTACCACTGTACTTAATTCGTCCCTCTAAAACGTCCTGAAGTTCTTCATCCTCAGATTGTGATTTTTCCCACATTTCTATATCATCTAGAGATGAAAATGTGATCTCCGATATTCGCGATAGGCTGTCCGCAACCAAATTTCCCTTGCCAGGTAAATATCTGATATCCGTAGTATATTGAGATGTGAAATCCAACTGACGGATAGTTCGGGGTTAGGATTTTTCATGTTTCCGCGAAATGCGAAAGTTAGAGGTTTGTGGTCTACATACAAAATAAATTTCCTTGCCTCTAACATGTATCGAAAATACTGAATTGCACTATATGCTGCCAACAATTCTCTATCATAAGTTGAATATTTACATTGAGTAGCCGATAGTTTCTTTGAAAAAAAACCTAAAGGCTTGGGACCTTCGTGGGATAATTCATGCAATACACCACCCATCGCAAAATCACTGCAATCAGTTGTTAAAGCAAGTTCTGCATTAGTAGAAGGGTGATAAAGCAAAGTCGCTTCCGCTAAAGCACTTTTAATTTTTTCAAAGCTTGTTTCTGAAGCAGTATCCCACGGAATTTCCCTCTTATCTCGTTTTTTTGCTTTAATTAAAAACCTATGAAGTGGCGCTAAAATCACGGCGATATCTGGAATAAAGCGATGAAAATAGTTTATCATACCCAAAAAACGTCTAAGTTCAGAAATAGTTTTGGGTTTAGGGAACTCTACCACTGCCTTCACCTTTTTTGGATCTGGCATACACCCCTTACTGTTTATCATATGTCCTAAAAAAATTATAGTTTCTTTCCCAAATTCACATTTTGATTCGTTTATAACGATCCCGTAATTAAGGAAACGTTTAAAAATTTCTTCTAAATGCTTTTTATGCTGCTGGTGATTTTCACTCGCGATTAAAATGTCATCCAGGTATGGAAAACAGAAATTCAACCCTCTCAAAACCTCATCCAAAAAGCGTTGAAATGTTTGTGCTGCTGAACATAACCCGAAGTTTAGAAACGGAAATTCATATAACCCAAAAGGTGTTATTATAGCCGTTTTCGGAATATCAGGGGGGTTCACAGGAATCTGGTGATACGCCCTTATTAAGTCAACTTTCGAGAATATTTTTTTCCCGTGTAAAATGCTAACACAATCTTGAATGTGAGGAATTGGATATTTGTCCTGAACTGTTATACGATTTAGTGCTCTGTAATCGCCAGTTGCTCTCCAGTCATACTCGCCTTTTGGGACCATATGCAAAGGACTAGCCCAATTACTTTTTGACGGTCTACAAATCCCTTTGTCAAGCATATATTCAAATTCCTGTTTAGCTATTTGAAGTTGCGTTGGGTGTAACCGACGCGTTTTAGCTGAAACAGGGGGTCCCTCAGTCGGAATGAAATGAACTGTATTATGTTTCATTACCTTTTGTGAAAGAACATTAAGTTGTGTAATCTCAATATATTTCTTTAACAATTCTTGATATTCTGAATTCCCATAAATTGTTTTCACATTCGGAACCTCGCAAAATATCGATCGACCGCTTGCACTAAATTTAGTCACCGGATCTAAAATACGCCTTTTCTTTAAATCGACTAGCAATTCAAAATGCTGCAAAAAGTCCGCCCCTATTATAGGCTTTGTAACGTCAGCTATGATAAACGGCCATCTCAATCTGCGTCCTAACCCGAAATCTAAATTTAATAACTTAGTACCGTAAGTATCAATCCCAGATCCATTTGCAGCGTACAAAGTGAATTCTTTTTTTCCGCTGTCTAAATTCAAAAAGGATTTTGGGTAACAAGAAACATCACTACCTGTGTCAATTAGATAGCTCGTTTGAGTTAAAATATCAGTGATATACAGTCTGCGACTAAATCCTTTTTTAGTAAAAGTCATAGAAACTTCCGACGATTTTGAAAAATTTGAAAATTTCGCTTCAAAAGCGCATGGTTTTACACATTTGGTAGCTTTGTCTTTAAATTTAAAATGATACCAACATAACCAATTATTCCGCTTTTCAGCTCTCAAATTAAATTGTTTACGGCCCTGAGATCGATTTGGAGACCTTGAGCGACTGCGCGTTTTTACAATTTTAGTAAGTTCGTCTACTTTCAGTTGCAATTGTTCCAACTGAATTTCAGTACTAGCAGTTTGGTATTTACAAGTTTGCTTATCAATTGAGTTTACAACCAACCCAGTATATTCGCAAATCTTGTCTGCCATTTCCGCTAACTTTTCTAAATTTTCAGAACTGACCGCTAAAATTGTTTGCACTGGTACCGGTAACCTACGAAGCCAAATATTTTTTAAAAAATCATCATCTACATGCCTCTCACTTAATTCTTTCATTTTTCGTAATAACATAGATGGAGATTTGTCACCTAATTCTAAGTCTTCAATTAATGTCTTTACTTTACGACTCTGAGAAAATTCGAACTCCGCTAACAATCTTTCTTTAAGTGCGGTGTATGGTTTTTCTGGCGGCTGACATAAAATATCGGTAGCATGAGACAAAGTTTCTGCATCTAGCGACGCAACGAAATGATCGAATTGCGTTTGTTCAACCGTAACGCCAGCTAACCTAAAACTAGCTTCAAGTTGTACAAAAAATAACTTCGCATTATTAGGCCAAAAATTAGGTACTTTTACAGAAACCCTATTGCAACTTAAGTTTTCAGCACTTACTTCCTTTTGAGTCAAATTTAAATTCTCTTTTGTTTCCATACTAACATGAAACAACTAATAGCTTAGGTACAATGCTACACTCAAGAACCTCAAAGGACACATGCACAGAAAAGCAAGACAGTTGAAAAAAATTGAAGTTTTTCGTCGAAATACATTACCTTCCGGCGAATTGCTGCGACCCATTCTTTCTTGAAATCATTTCGCTACCAACTGATAACTGCGTGTTCAGGTCACCAATGTAGAGACGGGTAATCCAGTTGTTAAAAGCGAACATTTATTGTAAATTGCAACAAAACACATTACCATTAAAAGAAATAAATATAAATTAATCAGTTCCATCTCGGAATAATCTAACATTTACACACAACACATCAATCCAGATACCGCGCGCTAGCCAACTCAGCTGGAGCCTTTTAAATAAACTTTGCCAGATTTGCATGCGCTGTTTCTCTGAGTTTAGGCCGTTGCCACACAATAAAAAAAAGGACAAAATTAAGTCATATTTTTGATTTAATATTTCTCTGGAGAGGGAGCTTGACATGCATAAGATAACTTCGGAGTTTAAATATCGGCAATGAAGGTAATAAGCAAGTAATAAGCTTAGTAAGCAAATAATATGTTTTGTTTATGATCAAAAATATGAAAAACAGATCCGTAATTAATTACCATGAAACAGTAACAGAAATAAGTACAGCAATTAGTTGTATGTTTATTTTGAGAACTTTTTTTATCCTACATTTCTATATAAAGTTTTAAAACCCACTGAAAATGTTTTAAAACAGTTATAAAAACCAATATGATTATGAGTGGGTGTAGAAAATGAGTCAATACTCATATCAAGTAGAAAACATAAGGAGTAAGTAATAGCATTTTTTGATTTGAAATGAAAAACACAAGCTATACAAAGAAAAATAACTTCCCAGGATTTCTTACTTTTTTCGGATTTTCAAATTCGTTCAAGAAAACACAACATTTTATTCCTTCTTTCGTGCGAAATGTACAAAGTAAAAGACATTTTTCCAAAAAATAAATAAATAAATAAATAAATACCTGCACCGAAATTGGCATATTTTTTGCTTTCTTAGAAGTTGTTTAGTGTCACGCCGCCCCATCTGTAGGTTTAGTGTTTTGGAACTAGCAAGGAAATAGGCCGATCGTATAGTTTTAAATAAATACTTTATTTGGACAAATAGGGCAGGACATGAGTGTGCATATGTTGGTCTCACAATTCAATCTAAAGTTTAAAGTTAAGGGGGAATAGCTGATGGAGATTTACTCACCCATATTTTCAAGCCGCTGCATTTCTCCAGCGTAGTTCAGCCTCTCCCTCTCTCTCTCGGAAAAACTGGAATGGAATCTCTGATCTAATTTGAATACGTGGAGTTTTATTCCCAGAAAAGCGACCCTTGTCACCTCAATCTTTCCCGAACTTTCAACTTCGCCTTGATTACGTGTAGGGTGCGGCGAGTTACACGCGTATATAATCCAAACATTCCTTAATTGATTAGAAAGTTCTACGTGACCTTCCCAGCACGTGAATTACATGAGCTTCCGAAGGTTACGAGTTTAATCTTATCAAGACCAAATGGAGGGAACATTCCGGAATGGGAATGAAAGATGCAAGTTCCCTTACGTGTTTTTAAAGTTAAATGGTTCCATTTTCATAAATGCTTAACGAGCGTCGTGACATCTCCGCAATAACCATGGAAAAAAAAGGTAAAAAAAAAACAATCGTTGACACAAGGTAAAACAAAAAAAGGTGGCGGAACTCCATCAGCTATGTACATCAGAATGGGTGAAACAATTGTAATGAATAGTGAAAAGATAAAATGCACATAATGACATAAATAAAACTTGTACAATTATAAAACACACAAACAAATTCCATCCAAGGGAAAGGTTAAAAAAAAATATAGTAATAATAATAATAATGAATAAAATAAAATATGTATTTATATAAACAAAAGAAGTATTAACTCTCAATGAAAAAAAAGAAATTGTATTTGAATTCAATACTTCACAGAAAAAACACTGCGGGAAAAAGAGAGCAAAAAAAATAAAGGAAATGGGAGTTTTTTTTTTTTTCTTCTCTTCCCCTTCTCTTCTCTTTAAAATGGACAATATCCACGTTTTTGTTCCCAGAACATCATGCATAAAAGTAAGTTCATTAAATGCAAGAATATATTGCTTTTTTTTCCTTTTCTCAAATTCCGAAAGTTCCAATAAAGGAAAAAAAAAGTTTATGAGAGAGAGGAAAAAAAAAAGTGAAGAAAAAATAAATAAATAAATAAATAAGTATAATATAGTAGCACTATTTACGGCAACACGTTAAACAAGTTGAGAACACAGTTATACTAAGACAAATGATTAAAAGAAATGCTCCAAGCATTTTCATTGAAAAAAAAATGCCATTTAAAGTCGGCATGGTAAACAAATTAAAAAATCCTGAGCCCAAGGAATCCTCATGAAGAATTGAAGTTGTATAAGAGGTATTAAATTTAATTAGTTCAATGCTTGGTTCGTTAAGACAAAAAGAAACCAGTTTACAGGTTTTCATGTTATGAGATACGAGACAAATTTTTTCGTCATAACATTGAACCATGGCTTGAAACTTTATAATGAATTCCTTTGGCTCAGTTTCCAAAATTAAAGTCTGTGTAAAAAGAGTAAGAATTTGAAATTCTACAGTGACCGTTCCTTTCTGGCACGTTGAGTGGGCGGTAATGGACAGTTCACTTAAAATGTTACACTAATAGCAACCTTTTGTGTTTACTTTGTCGTCTGACAATTTTGGACACACATCTGAAGTCTGCAGGAGAATTTTGTAGTCCGTGAAATGCAAGTGCACAATTACGGGTGCGGTTGATAATAAATTGGACGTTAATTGTCCTTTCTGCATTGAAAGGAGATGCATAGAGCGAGCAATTGGCAAGGCCCTATCCTTTGTAGTGTAGAGAACCTGCAGGTAATCAGGTTTATTGCGGCAACGTAGAGTTGTTTCAAAGAAGTCGCACTCTGTGAGCGATGGAGCCGTGAGGAAATCAGTAGAATAACTGACGTTTGCCTGCACTTGTCCTATCAAACCTGCTATAGGCATATTTCGTGGGCTTGTTGGCACTAGGTAGGCTTCGGATGTGTCTCCTACTCTAAGTACTAGAGACTCACTCAGGTGCAGTTGAGGTTGGTCTAAGGCCCCTTGGACTGCCATGTGAATGCCATCTGACGTGTGGGCGGTTGAACGCAGAGTCAATAATTCGACTGAATTGTTGAACGATCGCTCCACCGAAATCGTGTAAGAACAGCGGTGTCCCGAAATGGTACGGACCTCGTAGGAATGAAGGAGGTCCGGGATGTAGTACACGCGGTAAAAAAGACATCCCATTCGAGAGATAATGGTACAGCCGCTGCCAACACTGGAAGGATGGCAAAAGTTAGCTCCAGGGTAGCTAAGGCTTTCCTCTGTTAAGGCGGCAAAATCTTTCCCCGCTTTACAGTGTTCGCCCCATGCACAGTAATAATTTTGGGGACAAGCTAATTGTGAAATTGTTCGTGCCTGGACAGGAAATGTAAAATATTCCCTCTTGGATGAAAAGGAGCACTGTGCCGATATCAGTTTTATTTTTAAACTGAATAAGTTTTTCTTTTGTTTATCTTGAAACCAAAGGCACGTTTCGTAATTGAGGGATTTTAATGTCACAGCTGCTGTAGTAGAGAGTTTGCATAGTTGTTGGTCATCCAAGGATTTGCAGTTTTCGATGTTGGAAACTACAATCGAATGACTGGTGCAGTCTGCAGTAACTACGGCGAGTAAAGAAAAGATGACGAGTAAAGAGACGTTAGGTCTCGCTGCGGGGGCGTGCTCCTCCAAATGTGCATATAAGGTATGAAAGTGTTCGTGAAATTTTGAGCCAATAAGAGCACCACATAATAGGCAAATTCTAAAAATCGCCCTAATGAATTTGAATATAAAAATAAAAATTGCAGCAAAAAGTTTTAAAAGAGATACAAGTCCTCGGATGGCATATCGTAAGAGGAGTAAGGCTACAAGACCTAAAAATAGCAGCCCAATGTACAGGGTGTATGCTAGATATGATGGCCAGCACTGTACTTGAAAAAAGAATTCTCTACAAAAAAAACAGTTCGTAGAGCGGCAAATGGTTTTTCCCTCGAGCAGGACTTCTCCGCTTACTGCTTTTCCGGTTTCGGAAATAAAAATTATTGTTAGCTTAGTTTTATAGGAAACAAACTCAGGTGGTAGGATTATATTAAAGTCATCTTTAATATTAACTATCAGTTCATTTCCTGAAATACGGACAAGTAGTTTCCCAGGTCCTGGAACCGTGACAATGGGATCATTGTAATGTATGGATAGGTTGTGATTACTAAATGTTGCACTTTCAAATTCTAATAGGTGTCTGGGCGAAAAAGTGGGCTTTTGGAAAAGGCATGAGTCAAAAGTTACAAGGATCGGATTTTCTTGGTACCGTTTAGGAGATAGGTGGGAAAATGCGTAGTTAACTGTTTCGATTTTGCATTTACATGAAGCAGATGCGTCACATGCCGGATAAACTGCGCAGAATTCTGTTGTGCCGGTGCAGTTTGTAGCACAATCACAGGTTTCATCGTTCCCTTCCGATGTGGCGGCGCATCTGAAAACTGTTAAGTTGCCCTTTGTTTCCGTGGGTCGGTCGAAAAACTGTGACGGCTGGCTGAGGCTCCCCTCGGTGTACAGTAATGTTCTTTTGACCACGGTGCACCTTCTGCAGCGGTGAGCAGTGCATGCATCTTGAGACAGATCGATATCTGCTAGTTCTGCGGACGTGGCATTTCTGCAGACCAGGGCTGCTTGTCCAGGGGGTCTGCTGCAAATGCGAACGGCATCGGCGACGGTGAGGACTAGAATCCATAGTAGTAGGAATTCTGCGGAAAGAAAGATACGGGGAGTGTCTCCATCAAAAAAAGGAAGGACATAAGTTTTTTTTTTCTCTTCTGAGATATTAAAACGAGCGTCGTGACATCTCCGAGTTGTCACGCCGCCCCATCTGTAGGTTTAGTGTTTTGGAACTAGCAAGGAAATAGGCCGATCGTATAGTTTTAAATAAATACTTTATTTGGACAAATAGGGCAGGACATGAGTGTGCATATGTTGGTCTCACAATTCAATCTAAAGTTTAAAGTTAAGGGGGAATAGCTGATGGAGATTTACTCACCCATATTTTCAAGCCGCTGCATTTCTCCAGCGTAGTTCAGCCTCTCCCTCTCTCTCTCGGAAAAACTGGAATGGAATCTCTGATCTAATTTGAATACGTGGAGTTTTATTCCCAGAAAAGCGACCCTTGTCACCTCAATCTTTCCCGAACTTTCAACTTCGCCTTGATTACGTGTAGGGTGCGGCGAGTTACACGCGTATATAATCCAAACATTCCTTAATTGATTAGAAAGTTCTACGTGACTTTCCCAGCACGTGAATTACATGAGCTTCCGAAGGTTACGAGTTTAATCTTATCAAGACCAAATGGAGGGAACATTCCGGAATGGGAATGAAAGATGCAAGTTCCCTTACGTGTTTTTAAAGTTAAATGGTTCCATTTTCATAAATGCTTAACGAGCGTCGTGACATCAGTACAGAACATGTTCAATTACGAGCAACGTGTGATATTTCGATTAGGTTGCATTGCTCTGAACAGGATAACCTAATGTTTAGCACATTCGGTCGGTAAATAAACGGGTTGAAGTAAACTAAATGTTGGATAAATAAGTACATCATTGATAAAGCACAGTAAAATTTATGAGAAGTGCAAAAAGCACTCTGGTGAGCGAAGATCTAAAAAATGATTGCAATTGTAAAATTTTTGATATATCAATGTCTAGCTTTTCAAGGCACGAATTGAAAAAAAAGAAAGAGAAAAATGAAACCAGTTTTTTTTTTCAGATCGTTGCTAAAGTAAAATACCTGTAATAAACAGAATGGTTCACGCAGGGCCCGATCAAGCCAAACTGGTGCCCAGGTCCTGAGTAGAATTTGGTGCCCCCCCCCCATGAGAAAATCTGCACAATTTTAAAGTCAATGTTTCATACTAGAATGGCACAGTTCAGTCCAAATTCAACTTCCTTCAAAAAGCGCAAATGAGGTTTAGATTTTTAAAAAGACAATTCCTCCAAGAAGGCAGTTAGAAACAAATATTGGAACAATAAACTCTGAAGAGAATTATATACCTAGAAGCCTAATATATACTAGAAACTATATTTTAAAGGAACATTACTACATTTAAAAGGAAACCTGGGATTTCAATACCAAACACTTGATAGTTACCTAACTAATCACAGTTAAAATTTTCTCTCAATGTGAAAAAAAATTAAAAAACAATTTAAAACTGCAAAAAAAAAAAAAAAAAAAAAAAAAAATCTTACTCATTCTGACATCAAGCTTTAAAAGGTTTCTTTCTGGCTTTAACAGAGGCAAATGTGTCGATCAAATAATCGAAATCTATGTTTGATGTCACAGCATTTTCAGTGGTCGATAAGGAAAACACCTGTAAATTATCCTGAGAAACGCAGCTCCTCAAATGATTTTTGATTCTTTTCAAAAATGAAAAGGAACGTTAACTGGAACAGCTGCTGATAGGCAAGGTAAGAAGAAGCTGCAGGGGTGAATCCACATTCGAAAATGTATGTGTAATGTTTAATGATCTTATCCTTTTAAAACATTCTCCAGCAGAAGAGTTTCCTTTTGCAAAAATTTGAAAGTGTGTTAATTCTTCTGGAAAATGTTCATCTATGTCATCCGAGTAATTTTTTTGAAATTCCAGAGCTAAGGGACAACGACTTCTTTACGCGAAATTTTTTTAACTTCATGAGTTTTTGAGCTGATTTTTAAAAAATTTTGAGCCTCCCTCTACCTTAAAGTTGAGAAAAAGTAAAATGAGCTTTAAAAAAAAAAAGTAAAAAAAAGGAAGGAAGGAAGTGAATTTAGACTAGGCTATTTTGGTGCCCCTAAATTTGTGGTGCCCAGGTCCGCGGACAAGCCGGACCGTGCGTTAATCAGGCCCTAGGAAAGTGGAGAATTTATAGGGTGAAGTAGTAGAGGTATGCCTAAAAACAGATGCGACTTCACTTCTTGGGTCATTCCATACAGATTCAACGGATGAGTGCGCTCGACCATTTTTAATTTTTTTGAAACTCATATCCCAAAAAGATGCATATAAATGATGTTTAAAACCACTTTTATTTTTTTTCTAACCTTAACCCTTGGTTTTTTAGAGTCATCAAAATTCATTTTCGCAATCAAAAATGGGACTTTTAGACTTTTGCATTTTGGCCAAAATCTATTTGAATTACATTTAAGGCAGTTAATTTTACGCATTGATGTTAAAGTACATAAGATGATAGTCTTACATGCTGAGTTACGCGGCTGTAACTTAATAACTAAAATAATGGCAATAGGTTAAAGTTCAAGGTCAAATGTAAAATTTTTACTCATTTCAAAGGGGGCTAACTCGCGTAGGGGACAGAAACACAAAATGAAATACGGCAAAAACTAATCACTGGAACCATGCTAATAAGAATATGTAACTGTTGCTGTGTGTTTGCTTACCTTGTATTGGTTACAGCTCCTCAAAGATCAGAAAAATGACAAAAAATGACATTTTTAGACCCCTGTAAACCAAAAGGGGAGGGAATTAAAAATAAAATTTCTTGGCCAATTGAATATTCCATTCAAGGCACAGGTCTTTGAAATTGAGCAATTCTGCTAGTTAATTTACGCACTAAAACAGAAATAAAAAGTGAAAACTTCATTGCACTTTCTTAAATGGCCTATGTAATATATTATACTGAAAGAACATATTTTAAGTATTAAAAAAAACTATTTTAATTTATAACTTAGAAATATTTGGACATGAATGAGTAGTTCATACTTGATTGACAGCTTAAGTAGTTAATTTATCTACACACACAAATTTTCAATGCACACAAACATATGCTCTGTTCATAAACATATCTAAATTGCCTTAAACATATGCAAAAACATTAGATATACAAAATTTAAATTTTAAAAAGTGCGTTTTTTATTTCTTGGTTGAGTGTAGTTTTAAAAAAATGAACTCACCTAGTAGTTCTATAGTTGTAATGGTGACTCAAGTATATGGCGTTTTGGAGTGCTTTACCAAGGCACACTCATAATTTGATGTTTTGAAAATGTACTAGGAGCAAGACAATGACAGGGGTTCTAAATTTAGTGATCAACACAAGCTATGTAATAACTTTTTTTGACAATAATGGGTATTTTCTTTTAATAGTCTTTTTAGTAACACACTATTCTTCATACCTGCTAGGTGCTAATAATTTTACAGTGATAGTATTTAAATACGGTGGCATAAAGTGTGATTAAATATTGTATTGGGAATTTTATTTGCAGAGTCAAACCTTTAAGCTGTCAATAATGTATGAACTACTCATTTATGTCAAAATATTTCTAAGTTATCAAATTAAAATAATTATTTATATACTTAAAATATCTTTTTCCAGTATAATAAATTACATAGAGGACACTATACGTAATTTAAGAAAGTGCAATGAAGTTTTCAGATTTTTTATTTCTGTTTTAATGTGTTAATTAACTTGCAAAAATGCTGAATTTCAAAAATCTGTATCTTTTTTAAAAACTAAGTACACAAAACAATATATATAACATGTATAGTACTTGAATGGAATATTCAATTGGTCAAGAAATTTTATTTTAAACTCCATCCCCTTTTGGTTTACAGGGGTCTAAAAATGTCATTTTTCTCAATTTTCTGAAATTTGAGGGGCTGTAATTTATAAAGGGTGAACAAACACACAATTACAGCTATATTTTCTCATTAGTGTAACGCAGTGTTTAGTTTCTGCCATATTTCACTTTGCGTTTTTATCCCCTAAGCGAATTATGACCCTCTGAAATGAGTAAAAATTTTACATTTGACCTTGAACTTTGGCCTGCTGCCATTATTTTAATTATTAAGTTACAGCTACATTACTCAGTGTGTGAGACTATTATCTTATTTACTTTAACATCAAAATGGAAAATGTTCTGCCATGATTGCTATTCAATTAGATTTGGATCAAAGTGCAAAGGTCTAAAAGTTCCATTTTTGACTACGAAAATGACTTTTGATGACGTCTAAAAAATCAAGGGTTAAGGTTAGAGATAAAATAAAAGTGGTTTTAAACATCATTCATATGCATCTTTTTGGGATATGAGTTTCAAAAAAATTAAAAATGGTCGAGCGCACTCATCGGAATCTGTATGGAATGACCCAATTGTGAAACACATTTTATCTCATCTCCGATTGGGGCCCGGACTCCAATGAGCAGGGATAATCAGCACATAAGTCTTCCCCCCCCCCCGACCTTCTGGAAGGGCAGATTATCGGCAAATGTCCTGGAAAGTTGCATTAAATTCGAACCTTATGTATCACATACGTTCATCATTTCAAAATTTTCCTGGAGGGCTCAAAAGATACATATTTGTCAATGCATATTGCAGTAGACGGTCAAAATTCGAAATACCAAAAATCCGAAGGCACTCCCACGAAGCTTTTATAAATTGATCAACTGTTGCTAAGAAACAGATGCGTTTCGTGAAATAAATTAATTTCCTCACAGTGCATACAGGGGCGGACTGGGTCCTCAAGATGGCGCCAGCCTTGACTCCCAAAGCACGCAAATTAGGAATAAATAAATAATCAACAAAGATACACAGGTTCGAGGGCTCAAAAAAAAAAAAAAAAAAAAGCTGAGGGCGTAGAGTTTCGAGGGCGCAAAAAATGCATAGGTGGTGAGGTTCCAGGGCGCACAGGTGGGAGCGCACCGCCCCGCAACGGGTTGAAAGACCAGTCCGCCCTTAAGTTAGCTCCACACACACTCACGCTCACACGGAAAAGGAAGCTGGTTTTACTCGTAAAACAAAAATACTCCAGTGGCCAATAAACATTGGCTTTATTTTAATGCTGCCAAACTCACGCTAACAACGACAGTGAGAGTATATTGGAAAAGTACCGAATATTTTCGCGTTTTCATTGTTAACAATATCAGATTTCATTTATAAAATAATTGTGCACATCACTGTTTTTTTTTTTTTTTTTTTTTGCATCAAAAAATTAAATATAGCATTTTAAAAACTGTTTAAGATTAAGAAAAACACTTTATAAAAATTAAAAAAGAAGACTAATTTTAATGCACAGTAGAAGCTCAGTTTGTGGCTGCCCCTCTCATCTCTTGGCGCCCCCCCCCCCCCCGCTCTTCTAATTGTCCTGATCCTACGTTAAAAATTACCTTGCTTTTACGGGAAGAAGATATCGGGCTTTAGAAGACCAGCCATTTTACTTCACATCCCAATCCGACGCGTCACTACCTTTTTGACTTGATCTCCCGACGGGGGCGGCAAAGTGACCAAACAAAACACAAGCAGAACAAGCTTTTACTACACTGCCACTGAATAAGCCGTGAGCCCCTCTCCAGCCTCGAGGGTTGCTTTTCATTTATTTTTTCCTCTTATCTTGATATACTTCCGAGAACATCAGGGCTATCTGGTCTGCTTGGCCTGGTAACTGAGTGAACATTGGAAAAGGTCAAAAAAGGTCATGAGACTCCCTTCCGCCTGCTTTTATTGAGCACTGGCCACAGGTGGTACTAAGAATGAAGTTAAAAGAGCCTTCTTTCTTGCTGTTATTAAATTTTCTCGCACTGAATGGTCTCCTATGAGGGGGGGGGCGTCGTTTTGAGCAAACAAAATTTTTGGAAAGTCAGAACTGATTTTTTTTTTTTTTTTTGATTTTTTCCCCTTGATTTAGCATGTTGAAATTGATTTTGGCGCCCCTTTGCCGCCTCTCAGGCGTGCGGCGCACGCCTTGCACGCCCGCTTACGGCGGGCCTGCTTTCATCTCAAATCATTGAGAGTGAAATATTTTCCTGTTGTGCGCAGAAACTGTTCCTTCGTATGACAGGATAGATAACCTTTTTCAAATTCTGTTTTAAATATCTTAAACGATGAATAGAATTCCAAAGCTCAAAGAAAGTTATACAACACCTCAGTTATCGTCAAAATGGCCATGTGCTGTTTACTAAAATTTGAGATTCTCAGTCTTAGACTTAGAGATTACTTGCCAAATAATTTTCGTGATAAATGTTCGGTATTCGGTCATTATTGCACTCGTAAAAACATCAACGCCTGGCATGAAATGGTGTAATGGGATGTTACTTACTATTTCAAAAGCATAAACGATTTTCAAGCTTAGAAATCCACGAGATTAAATTATGCCCTAGAGTTGGGCTTGGAAATATGTGGCATATGGATCATTTGAACTGTGCTTAGGGCTCTTGAGTATTTTAATAAAATGTTAAAAAATATGTGCTAGAGTGCCATTTGCCAATGTTTCGAGTAAAACCTTTCATCTTAATGCATTCTTCATTTTTCAAAGTACTTGCAGTAAAACCAGTGGCGTGCCGCCCATGTACCAGAGGGACTAGGCTGGTCCCTTAAATATTCGCCCCTTCAATAAAATTACCTTGCAGAATAATTTATTAAGAAAAAACGTGAGCAGAAAAACAAGTTTATTAGAAAGCGCTACTTCTTTTACTGCTCCTCCCTCCCTTTCTCCCCTGTGTGCGACGTCTTAAATTTACTTGTCCGAGGGACTAGCTCTTAAGAACCTGTTCCCTAGATCTCATATAGCTTTGTTAGATCCTTGGCGTTTGCTCGAAAGCTTATTTGATTATTTCATGCATTTTTTAAACCAACGGATAAATTTTTGTTTCCGTACCTAGTGTACAGGTTTCTATATGAGCTTCAGGAAACAACAGATTCACTAGTCAAAGTTATTTTCCTGCGTCCATTGTGTTTTTCTTTTGTAATGGAAGGAGACCCTGTCGAAAAAACAAGTCCCCAACTGGACGTAGTTGAGGAGCATGCGCAAAAGCACAGACTGCCCCGGAGCTCGGAAGAGAATTGCTGCCTGCTGGACGTTTTCGCAAACCGTTCGTTCGGAGCTTTGACTTGACCAAGAGAAAGCTCAAATAATTTCACAGAGCAGGCCTACTCCTGACCTAGCAATATCTGCGAAGCTAAAGACTGTTAAGTGGCTGACTGCTTGTAAGTCAAGAAGAAAAAAAATATTTTGCTGGCCCTGCGTCCTTTTAGAAAAGGAAAAAGGCGTCTGGAATGCCAATGGATTTTCAGATATGAGCAATTTCCACAAGGCAACGATTCGTCACGAGAAAACCTAAGGACACTACCAAGCCATTACTCAGTTGAAAACTTTTGGTAAAACTCGAATAGATTTTCATCTTAGTGAGCAATGTTACTCCTCAACTTTGAAGCATAACACTAAAGTGGATAATAATAGGGAAGATAATATATCTATAAATCCTTTTACTTTTGTGTATCGTAATTTACCGTAACCAACTAGTCCCCTAAAAAATATTGATCTGCACGCCACTGAGTAAAACCTGTAAAGTTGACCACCTCTTTAAGTTGACCGCTATTTTCAGGCACAGAATTAGATCGATCTCATATAATTAAACCTCTATAAGTTGACCACCTGTTTAAGTTGACCATTAAATTAGTGCACCGCAAGTGGTCAACTTATACAGGTTACACTTTATCTCATTTTCGTTGTAAAAAAAAAGTTTTCAAATGCTTTTGTTCATACACTTTACGCCCAGATTTCCACATACGTTTAGCCGTTTCGTCATGCTCGATGTGAATCAATTAGACTGCAACGTCTACACAGCTACGAGAAATCACAGCAACTGATAAGGATTATCAAGGTCAAACTCTGCTCTACCATTTTAGATCAGCTGCGCAGGAACTGTCATTTGCATGTGTTACATTCAGGCCTGCCAAACCAGAACAGGGAAAATACGAAAAAACTTTTGACTTAACCTGGTAAGTGCTGATCTTAGGAGAAGGGGAGTTTTTCCTCCGGTAGGACTTTATGCAGTAATTAATAATGAAACATCACAGGCCGTCATCAAGACTCACGGCTATATTTTATACGACTTTCGTAGGCACGACTAAACAAACGCAAGTAATACTTTATTTATTTTCAACTTTCATGTAAGTTAAAACTATTATTAGAACTTATGAACGAACGTTCTAACTTCAATAAGCAATCTTGTAACAGACTAAAAACATATTGGTTCTGAAATCAGGAGTGCACTTTGTTTATAAATGTTATCGTTTATGATATGTTTTTAGCACTTTTTTTTTTCTTTTTTAGATGTCTGTAAAGAGTTATGTTGCTTTTATGGAGCTTGTAAGACTGACAACGCAGGAAAGCCATATTGCAAATGCAATCGGAGCTTTGGTGGAAAAAAAGGTGAACTTAGTGAGAATACAAAAGTGTTTCGAACCTCGTAAACAATATTGGAAATCTAGTAAAAATAATTAAAATGAGAAAAACATCATTTCTTTTTTAACATTTAAACTATAATTGCGTGGGTGTTTAAAACAGAAATTGTAAGCAATTTCTGTAAATACTGCGAATAAAGCAAATATCTCTGTTAAGCAAGTGATCTGATGAACTTTTTACAAAAAAAAAAAAAAAACTTTGTTTCCTGCACCCTATAAATGTACAGTAAAAGATATTAATAATTCAATTAAACTGCGTAAGTACTCGTTAAAAAGCCAAGGAAACAAGTTTATGAGTAGCAACTTCTCAGAAAGATGATTCGTGTAAACGACATGCATTGCTACATGCATTTTAAGCATTAGGACAAGGCTGTCGTAGGGGAATGTGAGACAAAGTGAAATAGATAAGGTAACTTACATTTTTTCAAAATGAACAAATTAGAATGTGTTTCTGGAAGTTGCGGTACATAAAGAAATACCAATATATTTTATAGTAAAAACTTGTATTGAAACTTGACTTTTTATTTTTGGCAGTGCATTGGTACCCCCAAAGAAAGGTGGAAATTTTTCTCTTTTTTTTGGTCATGGGGTAAAGTGAAAATACAATATTTTTTAAATGAAATACTTTCTTTCCAACCATTAAAAACATTTTTTAGCAAATAAATGAGTAAATAAAAAAAAAGAGTGAATAAATAAAAAAGTTTGTTAACATTGAAGAAAAAAATAAATGAGTGAATAAAATAGTTAATGAATAGGCAAATAACAATTTATTAAATAAAAGAGTGTAAATTAATGAATTAATAAATGAATACGCAGGTATTTAATATCGTAAGTAAACGAAATGAATGATTTCTCTTTGCTCCATCCACTTGATCCCTGCATGCACTTGACTAATTATAAAAAGAAATTAAAACCCAAATAAGCTTAATATTATACAAACAAATACTTCACCAAATATTAGTAGATCTCAATAATTATTTAAAAGGTAAATAACAAGAACTTTATCTTTTAATAACAGCAAAAATAATTTTTATCATAAAAAAAATTACACTATGAGTATCAAATTTTTAAAAACTGCTTGTATTATCATATGCTTTGATTTTCAGATGTTATTTCTTCTTGACTTACGTTACTACTTAGTTAAAGTATTACTAGGTAAGTGTAGCTAAAAGCGGAAAAAAAAAATTTCACTTTTTCACTTTGCCCCACATTTCTCTACTTTTAGCGAAATAACTGACTATTATCAGGATTCTAGTGTCTTTTATATCGGTAACATTCTTTTTAGAAAAAATGTTCTATATAAAGGGTAGATCGTTGAAAAAATAAAAAATTAACAGTAATCGTCCATATGTAACGAGCAGTGGGAAGCAATAGTGCAGTCAAACTAAAGATCAAATACTTTTACAATGGGCAAAATTGCAACAGAAGGTTTTTGAATTGTATTTATATCAGTAACTCGAACATAATAACCTATCCAAAATTCGGTCACGAGAACACCCCCAAAATCAGATTTGAAAATGGGGTGATAGTGGCAGTTATCTAGTATTCTTCTTTAAAACATATAAAAAAAAACCCATTTAGCCAACTCAATTGGAATAATTACAGAAAAAGTGTCTTGGTTAATGCTTAGGGTACAAAAATTAGGTAGAACTACGGTAACCCGTCACTTGGATAATTTGACAATCCCGATAATTCGACGCTAAAAAGACGAATGGCCGTAGCTCACTTTTAAGCATTTTGCAGAAAACCGATTTAAAATTTTCCAGTTTACTCTATCGCTTGATGAGGACCGTCACAGTGTGAAGGACTGTAACTTTTTTGATTATAATATCGATTTTGGGTACTTCTGGCGTGATCATAACTCATTTGTACTTGTAGTCAACCATATATTGCTTGGTCTACAAGAATTAACATCTGATCAGCCTAAAAGTCTACGTTTCTTGACGGTGTAATTGCGCAAGCACCTTGTAATGTTTTTGTAAGCAAGGAATGCACTTAAATTTAGAATAACATAAAGAACACCAATTTATACAACGGGGAAAACGTAGATTTTTATCAAACCGAATTGTAATTATGTGTGTTTAAAGTATGATTATTACGTTCGAAACGGTGGAATAGCTCTTCTACTAACACAAAAACGGCACTTGCAGACTTAGACCGAAAACAGCGATCATTCTATTTCAATATGAATGCGATAACAATCTATCTAGTAAAAATATGTTATAAATAGCAAATTCAAACAAAAGTCGTCCATCATCTACAGCTCTACTGCAAGAAATACGTTCCTGTAGAATCAGACGTACCATAAATAAACATGAATAAAAATCTTGTCGACTATGTAAAGTGTCCAAATACCACACGATTTATTTGTGCCTCAAATTCTAAATACATTTACATCCAATATGCTTTCAAAATTTCCACACAAAAAAAGTAAAAAAATTGAGCAAAATACCATTGTTTAACTAAGAAAAATATTCATTTTTTTTGTCCAATGGTGCATATACTTATTATTATTTTTTTTAATAACACAATATTTTCCATACATGGAACTTTTTCTGTCTTAATGATTGCAGTTTTAAGCACACTTTTATGAAAATATTATCGCATTCAACAAAATTTGAAAGCTTGGTTTAAAATTGGTTAGTAAAACTATCTTTTGTTCTGAATTTGTAATCATTTGCTCATCTCTTCATAGGCCACGTACAAGTTATGTTTCGCGAAAATATATCGCTTTCTTCTGGGTGAATGTTTTTTTTTTTTTTTTTTGACAGAGAGTATTTAAAATGTTACTGTGTATATTATTTTTCATAAACTGCGATATATTGCTAGATGGTATCATATTTCTAAACTGACTTGTATGTACCTTGATATTTAGAGCAATTTATTTTTTGCTGTTGTTTCATTATTGGATAGGTGGTGTTGCAAACTGAAACTATTTTGCCATTTCACTTTCCCTCTATTTCATTTCGTCTCACATTCCCCCAACTGCCAATACAGTGTGTGTTGCTTGCAACCCCCCTCCTCCAGTCTCTTATATGAGATATATCGTCTTATTTAGAAATTAAAAAAAAAAAAAAATTTTCGCTTTATA
Organism: Uloborus diversus; assembly: GCF_026930045.1. Taxonomy (NCBI): domain Eukaryota; kingdom Metazoa; phylum Arthropoda; class Arachnida; order Araneae; family Uloboridae; genus Uloborus; species Uloborus diversus. The sequence goes on from NC_072739.1 coordinate 95,663, forward strand.
ATTAGTGAGAAAACCTTTATGAAAAAAAAATCCTATTGTTTAGGTCGTGGAATGGATTAAAATTACTTGCTTGATTCGAGTTTAAATTCTAACAATGCATCTCAACAATATAACATTTTACTACAGAATCTTAACGATGTGTGACGTCCTTATCATCTTCATTATTAGAAGCTATTATTGCGGCAACCACTGTTGATGGAAGATTCTAAACTTATAAGCTGAAAAACATTTTCGCTGCGATTTCTGGGAGCTGCTCTTTTAGCTGTTAAGTCTTCATTACATACAGCGATTGATTAAAGTAAGTAACAAATGGCATTATAATAAATAGTACTCAAGATAGCAAAATTAATTAATTTGCGCAACACATGCTATTCATAGATGGCTTAAACTGAAAGAGATTACAAGTATGTAGAACGGTAACTAATATTTACATCAGTGGTTCCTACCCTTTTCATTTCTTGGGACCACTTGATACACTCGACGTTAAATCCCGGTTATCACAAATTTGCCATTTCAACTGCGCTTGCGCGCGGACTTTGCTGATTTCGAAACTCTTGCTCAAACTAATGAAAAACATGTTAATATGAGATAAGAACAGATAAAAATTAGAAATTACAAAGCTTTCTTTGATTTAGTTTCTACGTCTCGGTAAAGATTGAGTTTTGCGTCTTAATTATTTATGGATTCGGAGTCTGATTTTTCTATCAAACAAAGGCCCTTTTCAGGGCCAAATTTTTAACCTCAGAAGAGCGTACTCGACCTGCAGCATCACTTCCAATACAAAGCCGAACCCTCAACCTAAATACAAATGTATAATGCTAAGCTGTTTACGCCTAACGTAAAATATCCGCAAAAGACGGATATTTGTAATATTCCGATCAGTTTTGAAGTACATAACGTGTTTTACGTTTACGTTAAATAAATATTTCCAAACCAATAAATATTGAATGGTAATTTTTCTCTTTTCTTTATAAAAATTATCAGTTATTCATATCCATAGTTTCATATAATGTATCTCGAAATTGCTGTGAAAATACTCTAATCGCATTCATTAATTTGTTGGGACACTAGCACAACCTAAATATAAACAAGCAACACGAAATCTTAAAACAGAAAGCCCAAAAAGCAAAGTCCGTGAGCAAGCGCAGTTGAAATGGCAAATTTGTGATAACCGGGATTTAACGTCGAGTACTTGATACCCCTTCGAAAAATAAGCGGACCACAAGCGAGAGAAATGGCACTTTCACAACAATTACATTAAGTGAACTGAGGTGAATACAAAACATTTCTTCACTAAGTTAATTACAATTATAAAAACTACATTTCAGTATTAACAATGTTCAATTAACGTTCAATGATTTTTAAATCTACATAGTTAATATCCAAACTGTCTTGTTATAGAAATAAATGATAATAGAAAAAGTTCAAATTAATTTAGGAGTTAGGTTGAAATTTGAAAATAAAAATGTGAAGTTGCTTAAACTGAACTGTCACTTGTAGTCATGGGCCTAAAATGTTCCTGCTATAGCCAAATTTTCACTTCAATAACTTGCTTGATCTTGCATTTCATTTGAAAGTTTTTCAACATTTGGCTCCAAAGATATCATTGCCAGTCTCATTGGAGCGAACAAGTTTAATAAGAACCGGACCTATAAATTTTGCATCCCCCCCTGCAACGAAATCTATAGGGCCTACGACGCAAACATACACGCCTCCACATACGCCAGCAATGTATATTTGAGACGTTAATAGGTCTTAGTGCTAGTTTTTTTTTTCCATTTCTTAGGTCGTTGGGCCCCTGAAATACGTGGGCCCCACCACACTGCGGAGTCTGCGGTAATGCAGATCCGGGTCTGAGTTTGATAGATAGTTTCGATTATTTTTGAAGACAATGTTCAGAATGCTGTCTCTCAAAAATAAGTGGAAATAAATAGCAATGTGCAGATATGTGCAATAATAACAATAGTGGAAAAATAAGCAGTTTTAGTGTCAATTCACTGAGTAATATACTTTCATCAAGCAACCAAATACAAAAATCAGCAAAGTTTTTACGTTTAGATTTTTTTATCACCTGAAGATAATCATGATGCAAACCAAATGCAGGAACTCCTATTACAAATTACCAGTATGATTGCAACTCATCTCTAACAAGTCATACTGTAGAACGGAGCTATAATGTCACATGTTGTGAAAGTTTGACTGCACCTACACAACACGGATGAAATATTACAAAGATGAGCATGAGCATTGATAATTGTCAATGCGCTTACTCAACAAATATGTTTCCACAAATAGCGTCGGCAAATTCATGAATGCAGTTGATTTCTTTATTTGCATCAAGCGTTCTCGCGTAGGACTCTAAAAATGTATTCTGTGAATTTATTCACAAAAAACCATGTATTTGACTCTGGTTCTTTAACACACAATCAAAAAACACATGTTTGATCATAAAAGTGGCTTAAAAATAAGTAATTAAAATATTGGATGATATGAAATCATTGTAAAATAAGTAATGAAAACAAAATGCAACGGTTAAACAATACATTACACTAAACGAAAATCATAAAAAAAAAAAAAAAAAAAAAAAAAAACAAATTTTAAAAATCTCTTGCCATTTTTTTTTTCTTTACCAACACACACAAAAATATTCGAATGGATTATAGTCACGTCCTCTCTGACTAATCTTACAGAATTGGCTGAAATCTTAAATTATGTTTGATATTGGGTCTTTATTTAAATTCAGTGCACTGACACTCTGTATATTGTATCCCTTTTTCCGTCTCAAACAAAAGGAAAAAATAAAAAGGTTCTCCACATATCTACACTACTGTAAAAGATATTATGAAAATTTTGAGATTTGGTCAATTATCTCCAGAACTACTGGACAATTTTAATGAAATTCGGTATGCACAGACATTGAAACAATACAAAACAAATAACAATCCAAAATTTAAAATATACAGGCATGATCATAAGTAACACTCGTTGGAGAATGATGGTTTGAAACTGCGGTTGCAAAATTGAGCAAAAAAATGGTTTAGTAGGGGTTATGGTCCCCTCTAAGAGACATATAGGCCTCGCAGTGTGACTCCATACTTCAAATGAAGCAGTTTATTGCATCCTGAGGCAGTTGTTTCCACTCGTTCAACAACACTGTACTCAGGCAATAGAGGGTTCCCGGAGGGGTGTTGCGAGTTGCTATTGCGCTCCCAAGAGAGTCAAAGACATGCTCTATAGGAATGGAGTCTAGAGATCTGCTTGGCCAATCCAACAGTGAATATCCTTCCCTTCAAGAAATTCGTCGACCAGAAGAGATCGATGTGGTCTTGCGTTAACATCCATTAAAATTCACTCAGGGGCTAACAGTGTTTCTTAAGAGGTGAGCATATGGCTCCAAGACTACAGACCTATACCTCGCAACTGTCACAGAGCCTCTCTCAAAGACATGGAGGGGTGTGCAGCCATCCAACATGATGCTTGCCCGGACCGTCAAACCTCCTCCTCTATAATGGTCAATTTTGTGGATATTGGAGGACAGGTAACGGGTCCCGGTTCAACTTAACCGACTATTATTGTCCTACATTCGTATGTATAGAAGCAAGAACCCGCTCCTATCCTCCAATATCGGTAGCGGGTCCCGGTTCAACTTAACCGACTATTATTGTCCTACATTTGTATGTATAGAAGCAAGAACCCGCTCCTATCCGCCAATATCTGCGAGAGAGGCTCTGTGACAGTTGCAAGGTATAGGTCTGTGGTTTTGGAGCCCTATGCTCATCTCTTGCGGGGCGCTGTTAGCCCTGAATTAATTTCAATGGATGTTAACAAAAGGTCACATAGAGCTCTTCTGGTCAACGAATTTTTTGAAGGGAAGGATATTCACTGTTAGATTGACCAATCAGATCTCTAGACTCCATTCCTATCGAGCACGTCTGGGACTCTCTTGGGAGCGCAATAGCAACTCGCAACCCCTCTGGGGGACCCTCCATAGCCTGAGTACAGTGTTGTTGAACAAGTGGAAATAATTGCACCAGGACCCCATAAACTGCTTCAAGTATGAAGTCACACTGCGAGGCCTATATGTCTGTTAGGGGGAATCATAACCCCAACTAACCCATATTTTTGTTCAATTCTGCAACCGCTGTTTCAAACCATCGGACTCTAACGAGTGTTACTTCAATTTTTAGATAGGGTTTTGTTTTGTATTGTTTCAATGTCTGTACATATCCAATTTCATTAAAATCGGTTCAGTAGTTCTAGAGATAATTGACCAAATCTGAAAATTCTCTTAATTTCTTACACAAATGTATATAAAAACAATAAATACATCAAAGGTAGTTTAAAAATTGGTTTCAATTACTCTAGCGCCATCGGATGGCGTTGTTTTTGTCTAACGATTAATAAATTACACAAAATAAGAAAAAAATAAGAAAGATGATTTTTCGGGCGGGGGCTGCTAATGTGTTTTGCACTTTTTTCAACTCTTGCCAGAGTAAATTTAATTTCAAACATATTGAGATTTCAGTATTTATATTTTTCAGAAAACTCTTAAATATATTTCGGGTGTCATTCCGTAAAGGGTTGTCACTCAACACAAGTGCCGCCACCCCTTCCCCCTCGTAGTGATGTTACTGCGCTTGATAGATTAAATATAATTTAAAATATCTGAAGATTTCAGTATTTATATTTTTCAGAAACTTTTAAATGCATTTTGGGTGTCACCACCCAGAAAAGTGTCAGTCGACGACAATGCCGCCTCCTGTAATTGATACATCAAATATAATTTTATATTTTGGGGGGGGGGGAGTTAAGAATTGAAATATTGATATTTTCCACAAGTCCTTAATCCAATTTGGTATCAGCCGCTTTTCAGAGGGTGTCTCTCAGCTCAAATGACCTTGTGACTTGTTTTGGTCTATTTTAATTTTTTGATACTTGCAACTACGAAATTTAAAACATATGTCACATTTTCAATATGTCTTTAGAAATGTAAGGAGGGGAGTAGTGATGCTTTTGTTGCCCTAAGATTTCTAGGGGAAGGATCTAAAGCCTTGCTCATTAAAAAAACACAGTTTTGACAGTGTCACGCAATAATGTAAATCAAATATTGAAATTTCAATCTGAAACTGAAGCAACATTGCTTTGTTAGAACGTATGCAGAATCCGGAGACTTCTTCGCTCATCTTATGAGTTTAGTCGATTTGGACACGCCATAGTCCAACTGAAGCCAATACACTTAATAAATACCCTCAGTTAATTTTTAAACTGGTAGTTAAAACCATTTTTCACAACAGTGCAACTTGTAGCAACTCAGGAAATCTTTTGAAAAATATACTTCGATTTATCAGGAATTGAATGAAAACCTGTGAAATCGTGAAAAGTTCAACGAAAATAATCAGTCACGTTTCGCAATATTTTTACAGTTTTTCAGACTAAATTTGCCCAAAATATAGTATCTCCACTTTCCCCTTCACATGCAATTTGTAGAAGTCGCAATAAAATAGCACGATGAACATCTAAGTGCGTTATGGAGGAATATGTTTGGAATGGTGGTTCTTAACGAGCAGTTCAGCGAGAATTTCACATCATGTTCCAATTTGGTCACCATGAGTCCAGGCCCTTCATTGAAAAATTATATTTTTACACATTAGTAGGCGTAAAATCATTGTTTTCCATAACATAGTATTTAGTATACGCTATTTGCCTCCTATTCCAAACCCCCACCTGGAAAGTTCGAAATGACGTGCCTGCAAGATCTTGTTTGGTTAGAAAAACTATTCTCGCGCAAAATTTTATAACCTTGCATTTCTATCAGCATTTATTCCCACTAAAAAATACTTGACACAGATTGCCTTTTTTTTTTCTTTTTTTTTCTGGGGGGAGGACTTTCTCTTTCTGAGGAGAGTTCTTTTTTTGGGGGGTGGGGGTGGATCGTCAAGGTATTTTGGGGAATGCGTCATTGCTCTTGTGGGGATGGGCAGCCCTGTTATCAATCACAAGGAAGCTGCATACACTTTGATGCACTTTCCTGGATTGACGCTCTGACATACGACACTCTTTTCTGGGTTTTTATACTGTCTGAGGTTGACTACGCGTTTTTGTTTTCAGTGCAGATCTTGCAACTATAAATGTTGATAAACAAACTTGAATACATTTTCTATATGGAAGAGGGTTGCTTCAACCAAGTTAGAATCGAATGCAAAATTCTTGCTCATTATTTCTCAAAGAAACACTATTACGAATATACTCCTACACAACACACGAAAATACTAACCCCGCCACGTCTTTGTAAAAAATGTCACCAGCGGTGACATTACCGTCACCAGATCGGTACTGTCACTACAAGAACTCACTTAGTGCCATCCCCAAAGAAAAAGATTCATTTGTCGTACCCTGTATTAATTTCTAGAAAATTTTAGAAATTCACTGAAAGTAATGAAAAGTTTGTACGATTATGATGTTTCTCATGTTGTTTTAACAGGTCATATAGCAAAGGACATCAGAGCACGTCAGATTAAGGCGTTGGATTTGTGGGGTTATACTCTGCTGATGTCTATAAAAGTAATGCTGCTGAAATGAAAACAGACAATGATAAAAGAGAATCAGAAAAGAACGACCAAAAATTTAAAAATATCTCAATGAAGGGTCACAGTCAAGCAATTAAAGGTCTCATGAACCAGGAAGATCATGATGTTGGATTGCCGTTTTCAGATGTCCAGAAGAATGATAATTTTGAAGTTAAAATGGTCTGTGCTCATAATGACTCTCAAATAAAAGCACTTAAAGTCAAAAATATCATTGCTGGAAAAGGTGGTAAAGAAATTGAAAACGTTAGAAATTGGCCATTGGACTTGCAGGCAAGTAAACGAGAAAAAAGTATGAAAATGAGTGAAGTTGCAATAAAACCAAAAAGAGTTTCATGGAAAGCCAAATTTAAAAAATGGTTCAAAAGATTTAAAAGTGGCGATAAAGAAAATGAAGGGGAGATGAACCAAACTAATTATCAAGTCGACTTGCCTTTCTCTTCTGATGTCCAGAACAATGACGATGATGAAACGAAAATGGAAATTCATCAAAGAGAATCGCAATTGAAAGATCAAAAAATTGAAAATATTGATGAGAGAAGTGACGATAAAGCAACTGAAATGCACGTAAGCCAACCAGATAATAAAGTTAAATTCGATGGGTGGTCATCTTTTGATAGCCGGAATTACGACATTGCTAAAGGGAAAATTCACTTCGTACAAAAGAATTCTCAAGTAAAGGAAGTAAAAGTCAAAAACCTCATCATGAGTGGTGATGACAAAGCAGTTGTAAACATTAGAAAATCGCCACCTGTCCTGCAAGCAAATGAACGAGAAATGAGCTTGAAAATCAATGAAGTTAAGACCGAACCAAAAAGTGTTTCTTTGAAAATCAAACTAGAAAAATGGCTTAGAAGGTTTAAAAGGGAAGATAAAGAATGTCAAGGTCACATTAGCCAGTCGAAACATGAAGACGGGTTGACATCATCTGATATCAAAACTAATGACAATGCTGAACTGAAAATAAACTATGGTCAAACAGATACTAAAATGATTGTTGAAAAACTCGAACAGATAACAATGAAAGGTAACGATAAAGAATTCGAAAGGTGCACGATACAGCCGAGGTATGAAGTTGGGTTGTCATCTTCCGATATTCAGAACAACGAAGATGCTGAAAGGATAATGAAATATGCACAAACCAATCTTCAAATGGTGGTAGAAAAACTCGAAAAGATCCCTTTGAAAAGTGACAATAAAAAAAGTGAGGGGGACATCTGTCACACAGATTACGAAGTCGAGTTGCAGTCTTCCTGTATGCAGAGAAACGACGAAGCTAGAAATAAAATGGACTGTACTCAAACACATCCCCAAATGAAACCAGAAAAACTTGAAAATATCAGTGTGGAAAATGACGACAGAGACACTGAAAAAAACATGAGTCTACTAGATTATGAAGTCATTTTGTCATCTTCTCATATCCAGAGTAACGACGATGCTAAAGGAAAAATGAAATACGGTCAAACAGATTTTCAAATGATGGCAGAAAAACATGAAAATATCGCTAATGAAAATGACGATGGAGAGTTTGAAGGGTGCACGATTCATCAGAAGTATGAAGTCGGGATGTCATCTTCTGATATTCAGAATAACGAAGACACTGAAAGAAACATTAACTATGCTCCAACCGATCTTCAAATGGTGACAGAAAAACTCGAAAAGATCTCTTTGAAAAGTGAAAGTAAAAAAAGTGAGGGGGACATCTGTCACACACATTACGAAGTCGAGTTGCAATCTTCCTGCATGCAGAGAAAGGACGATGCTAAAAATAAAATGAACTGTAGTCAAACAGATCCCCAAATGAAACCAGAAAAACTTGAAAATATCAGTGTGGAAAATGACGACAGAGACACTGAAAAAAACATGAGTCTACTAGATTATGAAGTCATGTTGTCATCTTCTCATATCCAGAGTAACGACGATGCTAAAGGGAAAATGAAATACGGTCAAACAGATTTTCAAATGATGGCAGAAAAACATGAAAATATCGCTAATGAAAATGACGATGAAGAGTTTGAAGGGTGCACGATTCAGCTGAAGTATAAAGTCGGGATGTCATCTTCTGATATTCAGAATAACGAAGACAATGAAAGAAACATGAACTATGCTCCAACCGATCTTCAAATGGTGACAGAAAAACTCGAAAAGATCTCTTTGAAAAGTGAAAGTAAAAAAAGTGAGAGGGACATCTGTCACACAGATTACGAAGTCGAGTTGCATTCTTTCTGTATGCAGGGAAACGATGATGCTAAAAAGAAAATGAACTATAGTCAAACAGATCCCCAAATGATAACTGAAAAACTTGAAAATATCTCTGAGGAAAATGACGATAGAGACACTGAAGAAAACATGAGTCTACTAGATTATGAAGTCATGTTGTCATCTTCTCATATCCAGACTAACGACGATGCTGAAAGGAAAATGAAATATGGTCAAACGGATTCTCAAAATATCTCTATCAAAAGTGACGATGACGAATTTGAAGGGTACATGATTCAGCAGAAGTATGAAGTCGGGATGTCATCTTCTGATTGTCAGAATAACGAAGACGCTGAAAGAAACATGAACTATGCTCCAATCGATCAAATGATGACAGAAAAACTCGAAAAGATCCCTTTAAAAAGTGAAAGTAAAAAAAATCTGGTGGACATCTGTCACACAGATTATGAAGTTGAGTTGCAATCTTCCTGCATGCAGAGAAACGACGATGCTAAAAAGAAAATGAACTATAGTCAAACAGATCCCCAAAAGAAACAAGAAAAACTTGAAAATATCACTGTGGAAAATGACGATAGGGACACCGAAGAAAACATGAGTCTACTAGATTATGAAGTCATGTTATCATCTTCTCATATCCAGAGTAACGACGATGCTAAAAGGAAAATTAAATACGGTCAAACAGATTCTCAAATGATGGCAGAAAAATACGAAAATATCACTAATAAAAGTGACGATGAAGAATTCGAAGCGTGCACGATTCAACAGAAGTATGAAGTTGGGATGTCGTTTTCTGATGTGCTGAATAACGAAGACGCTGAAAGAAACATGAACTATGCTCCAACCGATCTTCAAATGGTGACAGAAGAACTCGAAAAGATCCCTTTGAAAAGTGAAAGTAAAAAAAATGTGGTGGACATCTGTCACACAGATTACGAAGTCGAGTTGCAATCTTCCTGTATGCAAAGAAACGACGATGATATAAAGAAAATGAGCTATAATCAAACAGATCCCCAAATGAAACCAGAAAAACTTGAAAATATCACTATGGAAAATGACGATAGAGACACTGAAGAAAACATGAGTCTACTAGATTATGAAGTCATGTTGTCATCTTCTCATATCCAGAGTAACGACGATGCTAAAAGGAAAATGAAATACGGTCAAACAGATTCTCAAATGATAGCAGAAAAATACGAAAATATCACTAATAAAAGTGACGATGAAGAATTCGAAGCGTGCACGATCCAGCAGAAGTATGAAGTCGGGATGTCATCTTCTGATATTCAGAATAACGAAGACGCTGAAAGGAACATTAACTATGCTCGAACCGATCTTCAAATGATAGCAAAAGAATTCAAAAATATCACTTTGAAAAGTGACAATAATGAAATTGAAGGAAACATGAGAAATCCAGATCATAAAGCCTGGTTGCCATCTTCTGATATTCAGAACAATTACGCAGATGAAAAAAAAATGGACTCTGTGCAAAGAGATCCTCAGAGGAAGGCCCCAAAACTCAAAAATATTGCTATAAAAAGTATCGATCAAGAAAGTGAAATGCACGCGTGCAAGCCAGAATATGAATTTGGATTTTTCGGGTCGTCATCTTCAGATATCCAGAGTTACAACACTGCTGAAGAAAACGTTGACTTAGTTCAAAGAGATTCTCAAGTAAAGACACAAACAGTGGAAAATATTATCGCGAGAGATGATGGTGAAAGAGTTGCAAGTTTTGAACCTTGGACATTGGACTGGCAAGAAGCTGAACAAGAAATAAGCAGGAAAATAAATGAAGTTCCAATTAAACAAAAAAGAGTTTCATGGAAAACCAAGTTAGAAAAACGGTTTAAAAGGTAATTTTCATCCATCTTATATATATCTACAAACACACACACACATTCATATGTGGATCATTCTCCAGAATGTATAAGTTTTCAACAATAATATTTTGAACGAAAATCTTTCTTTCTTTCTTTTTATTTTATTCTTACATGAAAGTGTTACATACTACGTAAAACCTGTTTACAACGATACGGTTGGGACCTAAAAAATATGATTGTAGACAGGTTATCGTTATTAGACAGTTTGATTATTCATGCTGACATTTTTCTTGGGACCAAGGAAAATATCGTTATAGACAGGTTTATTGTTATACACAGTATTGTTATACACAGGTTTTACTGTAGAAGTAACCATAAACAATGGCCCAGCTTAATTCAAATGATTTTACTCATAAATAAAAATAAATAAATAAGTACCTTGTTCACGAAAATAAAAAAAAGAAGAAAAAACTTTTAGTGTTTGTAAATAGGGGATAATTTAATATCAAAGTCGATATTTTGTTGATTGTGGAAACAATGACCTATTTGAATGATTTGTGTGAATCTAATATTAAACTCTCTTAATTAAAGTTACGTCTAAAGTTTAAGTTATTCTTTTAGCTCTAATGTATAGTAAAAATGGTAAAGTATTAATAAATTTTCAAATTAGTAAATTTGGAATCAACTAGTAATTTAAAATTTCGGTAGCCTGTCTAAAATTGATGTATTTCCCCTCCAGCACTTATTCTCACCTCAGAAATAATGAAATTGGTACGGTATGTTACGCATTTGAGGAATTTTCCATTAGCATATGAAAACATGTGCCCCTTTTTTTTATATTAATTTACGTCCCTGAATTTAAAGTTCACGGGGATGAGAATTCCCAATAACCACATTTGGTTTTTAAAACAAAATCCATCTTCTTATTTTTCAACAAAATTTTCATTACTTCTTTATGGCTCTAAATAAACAAGGGAACTGACTCCCTTGTATCGTGGGAAATAAAATGTAATGTTATTACTACCATCTGTTAATGACAAATGGCGTTTCGTCTTTGGGTAATGGAGGTGAGAATTAATTGTGTGACGTAACTCCTTATCCTACTAAAACGAACTAAAACAATATTAAAAAGTTAAATATACTTAAACAATTAGTATTTGAGAAACTTGTGAAAGAAACAATAAGTAAATGAAGATATACTTTTAATTAAACAAGTTTTTAAGCAACATAAACGCTCATATCAAGTATGTGACATGCCACAGAGGTGAGAATTTGCATGTTGTGAGTCAAAAATATATTAAAATGAAAATCATTATTAAAAAATTGTTGGCAGGTTTAAATAGACATATTTTTGAAGAAATTAAAAAACGTTGTTAAATACGTTGTTCCTTTAAGATTTTATTGTAAAAGTCGTGTGACTGAAACATTACATTTTGAAGAAATACCCGTATATATATATATGAATATATCTGTACCTTTGAGGGATACAACAGTACGTCCATTTTTTTCCAAAAGACATTACAGTGTTAAAATCAGCTTTTTTCATATTTCCTAGAGGAATAGAGCACTATGTCCAATACCAGATATTATTTAATGGATATGGCGTATTTTAAAAGAACACCAAGCTCATTTTCACTTAGAGAAATAGAATACCATATGGTTGAAACTGCTCTCCTGTAAAATTATGAAAATGGACATAGTATTTACCCCTCCGACGTACACAAACACACACACACACACATACATACATACATACATACATATATGTATATATATATATATATATATATATATATATATATATATATATATATATATATATATATATATATATATATATATCATTTAATAATGTCTACTGGTAAGAAATAACGCAACAGACATAACTTGTTTAGTATGCAATTACCAGAAAAGCAATCGAATACTCAAAGTTCATATTTCTGTCAGTGTAAAATTTTTAAAGCCACCAGTATTTCATTAAAGCAAAATGTACATTTTCTGAAACAAATACTACCGCAGTTAAGAAGATTGTGGTAACATTCAACTTGTAGTTTTGCCATTAATTTCTTAAAAGTTTTGGTCCTCTTTGAAAAGATGTAAGAAATTAACTGATCATGAAAGAGAGCAGATTGAAACTTTTTCTTTTCATTGGAATGAAGAGCCGTACTACTGCGATGAAAGTAAGAAGATCGAAGACTGTAGTCAACATTTTTTTTTTCCATTGAAACGTAAGGGAAGACTTAAAGCTTTGCTCTCGCGTAAGGAAAGAGTTTCTAAACCTTCATCCACTGAAAAAGCTCTGAAAGAAATTTAATTTGGCGAAAGGTTTAAATTCTTGTCAAAAAATATATACTATTTATAAGCTGCGAACATTTTATTTGTGCAGCAAAATTGGTTAAGAAGCACTTACTGAAAGGAACAAAAAGAGCGTTTTAACTTTACCCAGGGAGTCTGGACCTGAGATAACCAATAGATACTAATATATTATTTTGGCCAAATACAGTGGGATTTGAATGGACCATGGACCCGACGGATGGAAGTTCTATTTTAATGATGTACAAAAAGAAAAAAAAGAAAAGGGAAAAAAGAAGAAATATTCTCCGAGCATTAATTAGAATGGAAAAGTTCTGAAAGAAATGTAATTTGGCGAAAGGTTTAAATTCTTGTCAAAAAAATTTATATATATAAGCTGTGAACATTTTATTTATGCATTGCTTTAAATGATGTCTGCTCATATCCTTTCGATTTTGGTAAAATGAATTCACAAGCATATCAAAATGTCCTCCTAAGTCATTTTTTATCAAGTACTTAATTCATTGCTGGAGGAAAATGGAAATAATAGCAAGATAATTCACCTATCTATTTGACTACAGTATAAAAAATTGGTTCTAAGTCAATAATGTTGAAACTTTGAACAGACCAACTAAGTCTCCAGCTCAGATATTGGGAGAATTTTCTTTTTACTTTATCAATAGAGCTGAAATTTATTATCAAAAATGAACCGATCCGGAAACTAGTTTTATCGATGAAGACGAAATATTTAAGTCATTCGAAGAAATGACCCCTACAGAAGCTTGCAACTGATTGTGGTTCTTTCTTCCTTTTTTTTTTTTTTTTTTTTGTTGACCTGAAAGCTTTTACTTTGGCTCAAATGTTAATCTCTAACATTTTCTGATAATGAAGTACTAACAAAAGAATTTTTTGTCTCTTTTACTGGTATTTGACACTGGAATTACCGGAGGGGTCATTTTGATCCCAAGCACACTTATTTTGCTAACTGCTTCTCGGTATTTTCATAAAAAGCTTAATCTTTCCCAGACTTTTCCCAAAGCATCGTGCTGTGTAATAATAAAGGTTTCAAAAAAAATTTTTTTTTCTTTGACCGGGCTGTAGGATTGTACCTAGAAGAATGTTAAGTTTTCACTTTGACCCCTTTAAGAAAAAAAAAGGCAATCCAAATGCATTTACTGATGCTGAAACAGGGTAGAAACTCAAAAATGCCTCTTGGAACACATCACTGCAAGAATTTGCAGCACTCATAATGTCTTTACGTATAAAAAGTAGCATTAGCCTCCAGTTTCTGAAATGCAAGTCAAACAGCACTGGCTTTTTTTTTAGGGCATTTTAAACTCTTTTTAAATACTACTTCATTACATATAGTTTAAATATCTATATTCTTTAAATAAACCGTATTTTCTACAAATATGTTCACTTTTAAGTATCTTTCACAAAGATAAAGATGTGCAGATTTCTTCTCAGAGGGTCAAAATGACCCCTATCTTATTTCTAGACGCTCAAAAGATATTACGAGACAGGCCGACAGACCGATGGACCGACAGACACATTGTCCCCATCTCAATACCCTACCAATTTCCAGGTTTTAATTTTCGTTATTTATCTAATTATTTAATTTATTTTTTGCCTTTTTTGTTTTTGTTTTTAGAGATATTTTAAGATGCATTAAGCATTATTTCATGATTTTTTTGCTTTCTCTAGAATTTTACTGGGAAAGTAGGCTAAAAATAACAAGAATATGTCATGTAATTCATTTCTTAAATACTTATTTTCTACATTTTTATTAACCATTTTAGTAAGTATCATGCATAGATACATCTCGAGTCATTGCTGTTATATCATTAATGAAATTTTTACTCAACCTTTATTCTATTAAAGATCCAATTATTAATATAGATTTATCATAGTGCGTAGTACTCAAACTTTTCTTAACAATTGTTGTTTTTGTTGCAGAATGAAGAACCGACTGATTAAGAGAGGTGAAATTTCCTATAAAGAACTGAATTAAACATTTCTCTGTCAACTTTTTTTTTCTTATATTTGATTGAAGGTTTTTTCAGTGGTTAGTCACTTTTGATGTTCATTCATGTTTAATTAATTCGTAAAAGATTATTTAGGAACCTATAATAGTTTATTTATTTATGGTAATTTTCAAAGTTTATGCTCTCAAAATTACATTTTTTCAAGAGTTTATAGAAAATGAATACATAAAGTTTGATTAAAATTTATTATTTCAAATATATTGTCTGTTTATTTAATACAGAATACAAATAACATAATACAGAATACAAATAACAGAGTACAGAATTTTGAACATTTTAAAATGTTAACATAAAATGTAATAAATGTAACATAAATAACAAGTTGTCAATACACCATGAAATGAATACTAGGAAAAAGGGCCTACGTGGTACTTTGAAATAGAAATCCTTCTGGAAACAATAATTTGACAGTAATTTTAAAGACACACACGAGAGTCCATTTATTTATTTATTTATTTATTTAAACCCCACCAATCACCACCGTACCAACCCCGGTGAGGGTTAAACCGGATGTGGTGACTGGGGGGAACATAACAGATCACGAGCGACACTCGCTGAAACAATTTTGATAATTACAAAAACCAATAACAATAATAAGATAACAAACAATAAAAAGAACTAATATACAAGTGAATAAGCTAAATAAGACTGGGATGGCTGGTAAATACAATGTAAAAACGCAGTTATGAAAGTTTTTAGGCTGGATATTTAAAGTCATCTGCTTGAGAAATGAGAAACGACATTATTTCATGGATATTCTTGCGTGTAACTGGATGAGATAGAATGTGAGAAATATTTTTTGAGAAAGAAAAGTTGGAATTATAAGTGCAATGGAATGAGCTGGTTAGAGGACAGTTGACTATGTAATGTTCAGGAGTTCCAGGTTGACTGCATACACATAATGGTGAGCTAATTAACTTAAATCTGTGTAGATACGATGGAAATGGTCCATGTTGCACTTAGAAATTGTACTTCTACTGGATGTTTGTGGCGTTGTTTTAGTTTTACTTTTGGCAGGAAATCATGAACTCTCCGACCAGTTTCTGCAGTGTCCCAGATTTCCTGCTAATTTTGAAGAAGTTCAGACCAGAGGAGATATTTGAGGAAAGATTTTGGCAACGGGGGCATTTTATAGACGAATGGATGTGTAAGACTCATTGCTGCGGTTTTAGCCAAAAAGTCGGCTCGTTCATTGCCGAAGTATCCCATATGAGCTCTAATTAATTTTAGTTTTATATTTGGGTTTTCTCTGTAGAGAGTTTGAATGTTTCTGACCAACTTTGAGGTATGCATCGGGTCCATTATCGCTTTGAGAGAAGACATACTATCTGAGAATATTGTAGTGCTCGAGATAATATTTTTTGATGCGATATAGTGTAAAGCGTGAAAAATGGAGAAAAGTTCAGCTTGAAAAACTGAATTATTTACAGTTAGTTTGGCTGACCAATCGTATACAACCTGATTATTGGAGATGTCGGTGAATGCTGATGCTGTCCCATCACATATTTTCGAACCGTCGGTGAAAATTCCTGTATGAAGTATTGAAATATTAGGTTCTTTTAGACTAATATACGGAATTGCACACTGTAATTTTGGATGTTCTGTCCATTTTTGGCTGGCTTCTTCAAAGCTATTAGATGATAAAGTATTATTTGGTGATATTTGAATTGTGGTTTTCCTGATAAATATGTTTCCCAAAGCTAATTTTCGATGAACCGTAAGAGCAATTGGTGGAATACCCGCAAGAACATGCAAAGTGGTATGAGCTGATGTGTTATATGCTCCTAAGACAACAAGGAGGAAATGACACTGAATAGTTCCTAATTTCTTCATATCTTTCTGCTTCAAAAATTGACCCCATACTGCAACTCCATAAAGAATTGAAGGTTCTATTACTGTTTGGTATAGCAATCTGTGCAGTTGGATATTTGCTCCCCAAGATTTTCCAGAGATGCATTGTAGCTTACTCAGAAGAAGAATTGATTTTTTATGGATTTTTTCTAAGTGTGCTGAGCAGCTGAGCTTTTTATCCAGCCTGATTCCAAGATAATCAATTTCTTTGTACCTTTTGATGAAATTGTCGCCAAGTTTTATGATGGGCTATCGAACGTAGTTTCTAGGTTTAGAACTACGACGAGAGTCCATACCAGAGGAATACCATATTCCTGCGTGCATTGCTCAAAGTCATTTTCTCAAATGGGAACCTTGACGGTACACATGAGAGTCCATGCCGACAAAAAAACGAACCTGTGCGAATTTTGTTCTAAAGCATTTTCTGACGCAAAACGTTTAAAGAAACATTGGCGCGTCCGCATATAAGCTACCTTTACTCCTGTTCGGTCATAGGAAAATTTCAGGCCCTCTCATTGGCTTATTCGAGTGTCAATCAAAGCTTCAAAGACGCCATTGTAATGTTGCTTGTCGTCTTTCGCACTGTGTTTCTTGTTTGTAATCTGCTAAATACGAATAAGCATTTGCAAATGATATCTTTCATTGAATGTTGCTGGAAAAAACAGCATTATTATTTCCAATCAATTTCATTCTTTGCAAAACAAATGAAAGCTGCATTTGAGCAACTATGCTTTGAAATAAAAATAGGTGGCGCCATCTTTGGGCAAAAAATGCATGTTTTAGGACATTGTTTTGATTTAAATTGAAGTTATTTTAAAAATAATTCTCATGATAAATTACTTTGTAGATGGAAAAGAGCGAATTCTGCAATTTTTCATATTCTTAATGATATTTAATGCAATTTAAACAGCACTTCTTAAAGAAATGATTACCATATAGCTTAATAATAAATACTTCTAGTGAATTATTTAATACATAATAATTTCTAATACAATTTTCTCTTGTGTCAATTTTTTTCTCGCTACTTTCTGTTGAATATGAGTTAGCATTCAAGAATAAAACTTCCAATTGAATTTTGAGTGAGTCTGCTAAACATATCTTTCTTGTCTCCTTCTAATTTCATAACTCATAAAATAAAATAATGCTCTGCTTTTTAAGAAAAAAATCCCTAAAATATATAATTAAGCGATTAAATATCATTATCTTTAAGCAAAAAATGGCGCTTTTGAAGAAGGAGCTATTGGAGTTTAATTTAACTCATTTTTCAACTAATTTTCAATGTAAGTTTTTTTAATTGAACAACAAATTCTTTATCTTTTAATATTCTTCATAATATTTAAAGTTATGTAAAAAGGAATAGGTAATTTAAACTCTTGAATGAAATAATTGAAAATAACATTAAAAAGCAATGTTTCTTAATGTAAAATTATATATATGTTATTCCAAGACAAACTTTCAGAAATCGCACCGTTTGTTACCTTAAATTCACTTATTATTAATTTAAAAAAATTATCACTCACAGTTGATGAGGCAATTCAAAAGAATTTCATGCAGTTTCATTTACTATTTAACTTAAATACATTAGGGGAAAAAAAGTTTCACAAAATTCTGAAACTTGAAAACTCAACCATTTTTGAGACAATTTTGAAATCAATATATGACTTTTAATGTATTGTAATAAAAAATGCAGCGAAATGTTTTAGACTGACTCATGAAAAGAACTGCAGCTGTTAAATATTTTCAGCAAAATTAGCAAAAAAGTTTTCCTTATTTTTTTTTTGCTTTACTGCTGATAAGACCTTCGTGGTTTCATGAATAATTCTGAAACAATTTGAATTTAATCATTCAAATACATTAAATATCATACATTCATTGAAAAAATTTTAAAGCATTTAAAAAATTGAATTTAATGAAGGTGAAAGCCTTTCTTTTTTAAATGCAGACATCTCAATTGTTTTAGCATTTTATAAAGAGTACACATCGACTATTTATAATTTAATTCAGGATTATGAATTTAACCAGTGAAGACAAACATAAAGCAATCCAACCAATGAACGATAAGATAAACAAAATATAGACAAAAAAAAAAACGGATTAACATTAAAAAAAAATGGACAACCTGTTAGAGAGCTTTATAAAGATTTTGACCAATAACGTTATGATATTTTGTTCAGCTGATTTTATCCAATAGTAGTGCGCGAAAGCTGATTCTTTTAAACATAATCTTTAAAGTAAAGGATTAGTTTTTTTTTTTTTTTTTTTTTTTTTTGTAAAGAAGGAACTTTTTCCAAATGCACTCTCTACTCAATTAAAGGTCTTATTCTTGAAAGTTAAGTTATATTCAATAGAATCTTTCTCAATAAGAAAAACATGCATGTTTCAACACTCAAAGTTATGATTAAAAGCTAGATAATAATATAATTTCTCTTCATGACTTGAGCCGCACTTTTCTTCGTTTGTGGTGCCATTTTCTTGAACTTCTCGAAAACTACAGGAATTCTTAAATTGTCCTTTCTGACCCATAAAAGTTATTTTGTCCTTTTGAGTGCGTTATGAAAAGTGCTTGGTATTTTGTAAAAAATTCTCTCATTTTATTTTGAGTTGTTTCTTTTTTGCAAAACTCATACAGGTTTTAATATAATGATAATATGATTCACGATTCATTGTTTTGTCATACAGTTTTTTTGGTAGGTATTCAATAATCATAATTATAAATAAACTAGAAAATCGTTCGTCAAGGTATGAGGGGTGGAAATTGCTTCTACATTTAACCGAAGCCGTTGGCTGTTTGGTGATATTCAGATCGTTGAAATTGTAAACTTAACTCGAGTGGATTAACCCTAAACTCCAGTGGGTAGCTTTTATTGTTGATCATTTTTTCGTTTCTTCATTCCCCTGAAATGGCAGTCTTGCCAGTAAAACTGTCAAGTGACCAGATCGAGTTCAGCATTGTCACAGTAAAGCCTTTCCCTGCATGTAAAAAATTACCAAAACATGTAATCAAATTATCATGCCGTGCGGCGAGTTTCATTGTTGAAACTCGCGGGTTACTCTATTAGTACCTATTACTTATATGAGAGTATACTGTTGCTTAATTATCGTAAATAAAAAAAATGGTTTAAAAACTTGAACGACTATCAAACACTTTAATACTGTTGCTTAATTAGCTTGAATTTAAAAAAAAACTGGTTTAAAAATTTCAACGACTTTCAAACCCTCTAACTATTAATAAAATATATAATTCAGTCGCATGACGAAATTACTTGTCAGCAGTAATAGCACAGTAAAACTATGTTTGTTTAATGTTGTCTTTTTAGTTTAGAAAAATAATTAATTTTCCGAACTACAACTATATTGCTTATCAATTTGAAGTTTTTTTTTTTTTTTTTTTTTTTTGAAGGAGAGAATCAGTGTCACACTCTCTGGGAAAAATTTTTGATCGGTAGTTGCTTACAGTTTTCACCGTGTTGTCAAATGAAGTTTGGTATGAGGTCCGACTTACGCAGTGCACAGATGCCATAAGGACCCATTTATAGGGCAGGAAACCAATTACAGCACTACAACACATTCACACAAAGAAAGGGCAAGGACAAGAGGGAGAAAATATCTATACATCCCTGCCCGAGTCGGGATTCGAAGCAGGAACCTCCCCATCGCACTCAGCCTTCTCTGACTGCTATACAAGGCGGCCGACAACATAACATTGGCATAGCCTGGGTGTAATTGCAGCGGTCCTTCGATTTAATGTTACAAAAAATAATAAATTAGCACAAAATCAAATCATTATAATTCATTGAGAGCTGCCCATCCGCCCAAGATTCTGGAGCCCAGTGGTGGATTTCCTAGGGGGCGGTGGGGGAGACCACCTCCTCCGTGAGCGTCATTTTCTAAAACCAATGCCGAAAAACCCAACCAACTATTTCTTACAATCAATGGCGCAGGGAAAGGGGGGAAGTTGAAAACACATCCCAGGGCCATTGGTTTTAACATAAATGCAAATTCCAACACAGTATTTTGCAGTAAGTTAACGCTCTAAGCCAGAGCTTAGGCAGAAACAGTAGTTTATGCATATAAAAGGTTTGTTTTGATCAAAAAACCCCTTCAGAAAGTATTTTTGATCGAAAAATCTCCTTTAGAAGGTATTTTTGATCAGAAAACCCCTTTCAGACGGTATATTTTTATAAATCAAAAAAACCCTCTTCCAGAAGGTATTTTTCATTAAAAATAGGTCTTTCTAGAAGGTATTTTTCATCAAAAAACCCACCCTAGAAGATATTTCTGGCTGCGCTGGTGCTTACAATAATTTGTAAGATTGACCGGTATTCGACAGTCTAAAGGCAGGGTCGTCACCAAGGGGAGCGTAGACGACGTTTCCCCTCGGGGTTTCTACAAAAGGGGCAACAAATTCCATTTTAGTAATTTAAAGGAATAAAATGATCGTGTAAAAAACTAAAAAAAGCACGCTTCTGTAGCAAAAATGAAGTAAAAAGTAAAAAATAATCTTTGGATGATAAGTATATAAAGTAATTGACCAAACACTTAATTTTAATGTAATTATAAAAAAAAACGTGGGGTGTTTATTAACATTTTAAATTCAAGACAACTGGTAAGAAGCGCACCACGCTTTTTTGTATTAAATTAAAATTAAGTGTTTGATCAATTACTTTATATACTTATACACATACTAACGAATACTATATGTATGCTGCCATACATATAGCACTCTTTGGTTGAACCGAAGAAGTCGGAATTCGAATGATTTCTTATTTATTTATTTCTTAAATCAAAATGCGTGCAGAAAAATGGTTGTTGAAAGAAACTGAAAAAAATAAAAATAAATAAATAAAATAACTCAAGAACAGGAGAGCCTTTGTATGATTCATTGTCACAAGATTTAGCGGAAAGCTAATGGTAATCTCATGACTTTGTTACATAATTTGTAAAATAACACTCGCACTTTTATGTAGGAACAGAATTTTTTAAATTTCGCTCGATATCTGTTCCAACGGAAGTTATTCTCCAAGCGAAATAAACGGCGAACCTAGTTCTTTGAATTAAATATTATTTGTATTCTTGTTTGATAAAATTAATACGGTGAAAAATAGATATTTTGTGTCCTTTTCCATCTTTAGCCAGTAAATATGTAAATTGTTATAGCGCAGCACCACATTTCAGACGGCAAAAATCCTTTTTATGCTGGTTCATGAATTTAAAAAAAAAATAATAATCACGCTAAACGATTTAAGCATAAATGTGTGTTTGTTAAAAAGGTTTAAAAATGAGTATTTTTAAGCGACTTCAAAAAGGAGGCGGTCATCAGTTCATACCTTATGTATGTTTTTTTTTTGTTTGTTTGTCCACTCATAGCGTCTCACCTAGTGAACCGATTTTGATGATTCTTTTTTTAATGGATGGGGGATGGCTCAACTTAGGTCCCATTACTTTGTTTGACCATATTTGTTCTTTAGAAAAAAAGTTATGGGCAAAAAACAGTAAATTTCATGCAATTTCCCTATTAAATGATTAAAATGATATTGTAGCGAAGTTCGCACTTTTCATCCGTGGATAACGGTGGCTCAGTGGTAAAATTCTCGCCTCCCACACAAGCGACCCGGGTTCAAATCCCGACTAGAACAAAGTGAATTTTACTAAAATTTCGTTTCTACTGTTTCCCGTATTTTCTCGAAAGTTCTATTAATTTATGTATCTTTCCAAGTCTGGAAAGTTCCAGTACTTTCTCAAGTAGTATATAAGGAGATGTAACTTTCATTCGTGGTTCTGAATAAAGATCTCGAGTTGAGACTAACGAGTATTCGTTTCTTTTGGCTTTCACATTGTCTTCGCTATCTTCATCTACGCGACAATATGAAACTCATTGTTATAAAAGTTTGGTGCCATATAACAGTAACATTAATAGTAATTGCAATGAAAATTTTGAATAAAGGCTTTTCTGAAGCAATACAGTGATACATAGCCGAACTTCTTACTAGGTAACTTCTTACTTTAACTGAAATATCTATTTATACTAAAAAGAATGAAATAAAAAAATTTTGAAAAAAAAAATAGAACCGACTTCAAAATTGCTCTAATAAAAAAATTTTGAAAAAAAAAAATAGAACCGACTTCAAAATTGCTCTGAAAAGTTAAAAATAATTTTATTCTTTAAACACCATCGATAATGCTTTTAAACATAATTTTTGAAGTTGGCGCAAAAACAAAACGTAAAATCCAGTGTAACATGCTGCGTTCATATTTTTTTCAGAAAAGCATCCAAAGTTAGGAACGAAACATTTATATCGTTATTCAAATATGCTGTCATCAATGCATAATGTATGTGATAGTGAAGAAACTGGGCCTGGTTAAATTTACAGTTGTATTTGAGTTATGGCTGTGAATGATTTTATCTATCGTTTTTGCGCCAACTTCAAAAATTATGTTTAAAAGCATTATCGATGGTGTTTAAAGAATAAAATTATTTTTCACTTTTCAGAGCAATTTTGAAGTCGGTTCTATTCTTTTTTTTTTTTTTTTCAAAATTTTTTTATTTTGAAACCAAGCTCAGTAAAAATTTATTTATTGAGCAATCACGATTGCTTATTGCTTTCATTTGACTGTTTTTGGCGTGCTATCGTTTTATTTTCCCACCGCCACCCCCCACACCATCACCGTCGACCGGCTCCTCACGGTGCTGCTCCTCTAGCAAGCGCCGTCTCCAGGTTGCATCCATGTCCTACACACACGCGCATACATACACAACTACGCACACACAAAAACACATACACACACGCATACACACACGTATACACGCAACTACCCACGCATTCATGCCTTAACACAGACACAAACACGTATGCCTACACACACATACACATACCCCCCCACACACACATTCATACACACAACTACCTAAACACTTATGCCAGCACAGAGACACAAACACGCATGCCTACACGCACATACACATACCCCCTACACACAAACACACATAGCCCAGACACAAACACACACGCCTACATACACACACTCGTGATTGCGAAAAACATACATTTGAATTCAAGATGTCAAAATTCAAATTAATTTTTCTTTTTTTAATTTTTTTTAGAAATTGTTCTTCAAAACATTTGAAGTTGTTCCAAGTCTTTTGGTTCTATGGTGCTCTTTGTATTTCTCCTTTTTTTTAATGATCGTAATAAAAGGATACATCTACATCTGATGCACAAACCGAAGAATTCACAAAACTTTTTTGTAAATACAATTAAAGAGGTTGCGCAACAAACACCACCTTGTTCCGTTGTTTTGAAAGCGGACGGATTCTTTTTTCACAATATGGCTGCAGTGAAACTTCTTTCCGAAATGGACCAATCATTCCTCCAGTAAATCATGACTGCTCGACGGATCGCTAGATGCTTATTCACACAGAATGCGCGTCTATACGTGCGTTAGTCCATCTGCTACATGTTATGCTACTAAAAGTACAAATTTCGTTCTTTTTTTTTCTTTTACTTTATACCAAGCATATTAGACTATTTTTGATCATGTTTTATGAACTAGAAGAACGTAAACAGGTTAAAAAATGTTTATAGCAAAGCTACGCTGCAACTACCAGGCTTTTTAACTCGTTGTTACAATATAATTCAAAATTTTTTATTTTTTTGAAGGCGTAAGTGATAAAAAAAGTATTTTAACTCTTGATTATCACCTCTAAAGGGCTGGTGATAGACATGATTTGTATTCCGTTCGACACCTGTCTTGGACAAGCGTCTAAGAGCAGGACAAATCTCGAATGCTAATCACTTAGTCGTCTTCTAAACGATGGGTAGGGAAAATTGGTTGAGCTCCTCGCTCTTGGTAGGAAAAAGGAAAGGGCATATCTACGTTTATCTTTCTGCTGTATCTGATGGTACTAAAAGGGCAATTTTCGTTCTTTCTTCTCTCTAATATAAGACCAAACGTATTACACAACTTTCGATCTTGTTTAATAAACGAGGAGAATGTAAACAGGTTACAAAATCTTTATAACACAGTTACGCTGTAACTGCCAGGTTTTTAAACGGGTCGTTATAATATAAATTAAAATTTGAATTTTCCTTCAGTGAAAATGAGCACTAAGCTGATAGCAGCGTCCAGTAGTCCAAATCGCCTCTGTACTGGAGAGTGATTTGCAGTAACTATAGGGCAGGACCCAAAATGGAAACGCTTGGATTGCTGGCCATGTTCCGGGGCTGTTGTTTCACTTAAATGAGCCGCATGAGGCAGGTTTTTGGGAATATAAATACAGTGAAATTTCGGTGCGTCGAACTTCGAGGAGCCGACAACTTTGATAAGCCGAAGAGAATATTTATTGCCGTCAAACTGAATGGAGAATTAATGTCTTTTATTTTCAAAAAGACAAATTTCGATGATTCAAAATGGGCTCCCCTCAAAAGCCTTGACTCTCTGCGGCCCTATCTTATAACTTGCTCCAAAAAAACCAACCGTTTCTTACAATAATTTGTAAGTTTCACCATTATTCGACAGCCTAGAGGCAGGGTCGTCAACAAAAGGAGCGTGGAGAGCGTTTCCCCCTCGGGATTTCTACAAAAGGGGCAACAAATTTCGTTTTAGTAATTTAATACAAAAAATGGAAACCTTTTACAATCTTAAAAGTTGAAGGTAAATAATTAAATGGACTAGAAATGACAAAGAGGATTTTTTTCTGTAAAAAAAAGCAATATCGTTTATATGTATATCCGATAACCTTGATTATATTAAGATAACCAAATAGTATGGAATCGAAATGTACGTCTCAAACTTCTTTTTACGTAAGCAAAAGTGAATCTCATGGCAATGCTCATACAAAATTAAAATTACATAAAGGATATCATACTTTTCTGGAAACCGCTGACACAGTCCTATCATTACTTTTTTAACTCAATATTAGCACAAAAATCGCAGTACGTGGAAAAACTTTAATTACCAAAATTTGTTTTAAGTAGTGCAGAGTTTCCCAAACTGTGAACTGCGAGTCCATGCCTCAGGGGTCCATGCCCCGAGTCCATGCCTAGGGGGTGCGCGATGCTATCCAGCTAAAACGTTAAATATATTTGAGATTGAAGGATGAATAACGGCATTTTAATTTTAAAAGAAAGCATATTTATGAGGAAAAAAAAGCTCTTGCTTAAGTACATCCAAGACGCAGCAGCACCCCCCCCCCCCCCGCCCTGGTACTCTTGAAAGTAAACGCACTATACATTAAATGGTCTTGCGGACATAACGAAGTTCATATTGTTACAGCACTATGTTAAGTCAAATGTAAGTAAACATGGAGGCACATTTTTACAGCTAGGATCTCTCTATTCAGTAAATTACCGGGCCCAATAACCAGGGCTAAAGCAGAAATACGTGAAATGCATTGTATTTCTCGTAATAACTCATACAGATACAAATAGGAAATTAAATGGACCAGAGCGGAGCTCTTTTACCCTGTATGAGGGAAAGTCATGAAGGAGTTGATTTGGAATGGTGTGAGGGGGGGGGGGGGTGGAGAAGAAAAATAAAAAGGAATCTTTTCAGAGCCACACTATATACATATTTACAGGGGTTACATAGTTGAAATGACAGTATAATGAATGATCTGAAATATGATAAGAGTATATACAAGTATTTACATGGTATGTACAATTGGAAAGAAAACTGATAGGCCTAGTCCTATCAGTGTTGGAAAGGAGAGAAGCTTAGATAAAACCTAAGACCGAGAGCCATTAATAGATGAACAAGGCATCTGACGGCATATTTTTGCCGCCAGAATTAAAAGAGGATTTAAAACCTCTTAAAGAAGTCAAGAGTGCCAAACAAACTGGCAGCTAATAAGGAATTAGCGCAGACCAGACAAGTGACCGAAACAATGGTTCGGTTCAACTCGAGGATTGAAGGCAATGCATGGTACAGTCATAGAAAAAAAAAACGAAACACTTTTAATTATTCGGCCATTATACATGCTAGAAAGAAAAGAAAGCTGTCATCCGACTTGGTTTAAAGTCTTCTTTAAAACTACTTTGGTAAAATTTTGATAAGGGACCATATATAAAGCAAAACGAGCACCAACTCTTGATTTTCAAATGGGAACCCCTATTTTTTACTACATAATTATGTTAAGACCGCAAAATACAGCCAGGGTACGAAATTTCACTGCATTCCGTGCAGTAGAACAGGAGTTATTAACGAAAAACGTTTTAGGGACCGTCATCACATTGAAAACGCTTCTTTCAAGGTCACGGCTTATCAAGTAACGGAATGTAAACAAAGAAAAGATCGAGATTATCCAGCTCAATTCATGATCTTTTGAAATTCGCTCTTTTTCCGTAATTCGAAACTTTTTGGGCCGATAATGTTGCGCCGAAAAGCGATTTACGGTCGAAAACTTTTTTTTTTTGAAAAAAAAGTTAAAATATTTACAGATTTTTGTCTATCATGATTAACCTAAGAATGACGGACCGGGTTTGGCTGGTCCATCGTATAGATCGTTGTTTAGTAAATCGAATAAGGACAAATTAAAATTAATGGAACTTTTTGCCTTTTCTAATATGAGCCTATTGGATTGCTTATATAATCATTCAGCAAATTAGCCTCAAAGAAATGTAAATATCAAACCTTATACCTAGAACCATGATGCGATTATGTTTGATAAATGTATTGCACCTATGTTACAGGTTTATTTTGGAATGAATAGAAAGTCTTTTGATGTCAAATGGAATTGCGCGTTTTTAATTTCGCAGAACATCGGCAGAAGTTTGGGCCATCGCACACAAAAATATAAAAAATGTACCGCACAACGTGGGAAGTTGCTGCATTAAATAAATTGGAGACACGAGAGAAGCAAGGTTTATTTATTCCGTGAAAATTTGCTCTATGTACATAAAATGAACGAAGCATCAATCTGAAAAATAAAACAGAAACAGAAGAATATAAATACCCGTTAATGAGCAAACTGTTCATACTCGAACTTTATTTGGTAAAAATTTGATTATATAAATTAACAGAGTGGACAAACACGGTAATTGTTTTAGCGGCTTTTTTATAATAAAAAAAAAGAGAATTTGTTTCAAATCCAAATTTGATGCGGTAGATCATAATGCGTGGTAATATTAAAAAAGCATAACACAATTGGCGGTTTAAGTTAAACATGTAATGACTCTCAAAAACAATTTAGGAAAGTAATTTCCCAATGCTATTTCTAGCAACAAGTTTCGACATGGTCCAACCCGTGATTTAAAAAGACAAATGTTATTTTAGCTTAAACCAAGATGAACCGAAATCCGACTTCTTGTCATTTCTCCGATTTTGGAACTTAGCACATGCAAACAAAGCTTAGTATTAATTGATTTTGTATCGCGTACTATGTACTTGCAATTGAACATCTCCTATCGTGTGAGGCTATAGGCTAGCGCAGTTATAGCAATACTACATGAAGCATAACCGGGACAGATCAGTTTAATCTATCCAGAGACTACAATTTCGTCCTTATTACGGATTTCGCAGACTGGAATCGAATCTAATCGTGCGGTATCCAGAAGTCACCTCATTGAAGCTAAGAGTGGGAATAAACTGGAAGGTAAAGTAAATTTATTTGCTGTATGTTTACGTCATCTCACTGGTGAGATAAATTTTCTTCATCCACCAGTTTTTAGTCACTCTCGGCTTCAATGACATGACACCTGCTTCATTGTTCGGTTAATCCAGATGTTCGGTGCAGGGCTGTTATGCTCATTATTAGGACCCTCTGCAGCCATCGAATGGGATAACCAGACCACAGTGAAGACGCGGGCCACATTAAGCCCTCACAGCTGGTCCAGGTGGCCCGTAGTTTGTTTAAGGAATAGGAGCAGAAATTTGAATTAGAGTGCCAGTGTCATAAAGGTGGAGCCGAATATTCAGATATTGGATTCTGAAAAACATGCATTTAATAAGATAGGCATCTAGTAGTTGATAACAATAATTTTTTACAACTATTTTTTTTTTGGTCGATATTTTTCCACGTTATTAAAAAAAAATGAAATTTTATCTTTGTCTTGCGAGATTAGTTTTAATGTGAAATGCACGGACAATGACCGAGAAAATAAATAGAAAAAAAAAATATTTAAATTATAATTAAGAATAGACAAAAACTCAACTTAATCTAACACGCAAATTAATGGTTTGTTAAAAAAAGTTCACAATTAGCTACAACTACTACTTTCGTGCAGAATGAGGCTCAAAGCACGCGGTACTCTACTGCTACTAAAATTTCCTCTCCTACCACATTGAAAATTATTCAAACACTTTACAAAAAATAATAATAATAATTTCTAAAAACCAGTAAACTTATCTAAGAGCAAATATTACATATTGACCCATCTGGATACTGTTAAAGGCGAAACTTCACACTGTCGGCTATTTTTCGAGTGCTTTTTCCCGATTTAGACACTGCAATAATTTTTTCTTTTAGCAAATTATTACCGGGAAGAGCCATTAATTCTACACTGTCTATTGCAAGAAAAAAAAAAAAAACAGAAGTATTTTAAGTGTCTCTTTTAATTAAAAAATTTCTGTAAAATATTCTTTTATTAAACAATGAAGTAGTGTTTCGCATTATTTACACATTGACGTTTGAATGATATCCACAAAAAACTGACGGTTGCAATATTGTGTTGTTTTTCTGCTGAGACAACGAATGAATTTATGCATTTAAAAAATTCATAAACGTAACTCTAATGTAGAAAAACCACGTTATAATTGGTTTGCTTATTTTGTTGAATATATTTTTTTCTTTTTTTACGAAGAAACCAAATTTCATAATTTCTGTTTCAAAAAAGTATACTGTCCCCTAAAGTAAGAAAAAATGAAGTTTTAAGCATAGTGCAAAAACTACTGAATATTTTGAGCTCAAATTTTGGATTCCCGCACAAAACTCTTCTAGATTGTATTTCTGTTAAAATTTAATATGGTTTCAGATCATATTTTTTTCAAAAAGTATTAAAATAATTCATAAAAAAACTAAAATTACATTTTAGATGTTGTAAAGGGCGTTTTTATTATTGGGTCGATTCATATATTGATATAAAAAAACAATCTTTGCCGTGCCTAATCTAGTTTTTGCGTTATGAGTAAAAATATCAAAATACGTTTTAACATTACGAGAGGAATTTTTCAAAACTCGATTCTGAAATAACGGCTGGATCGAATTAAACAAAACTTTGCATTCAAAGTTAAAAAAGGATGCTGATCACAAATATGTGATAAAAAAAATGGGGTTCTCATTGAAAAATTTGAAGTTGATGCTCGTTTTAATATGAAGACGACCCCTTAACAGCAATTTTTTAATATAATTTTGTAGAACTTTTTATTCCTGAAACAATGACACCTTTCACGTGTCTGTAGTGTCAATAGTCTTTGAATACGATGGAGTGTTTCGTTTTTTTTTTCTATGACTGTACATATATGATAGTCTCCTGTGTAAGTCAGTAGTGAAAATTGTTTATTAATGCACCAAATATGCCGAAAGGCAATTTTTGAGAAGCCAAGAGTTCCAAAATTCAATTTTATTTTATTTCTTTCTTATGCCCTCAGACCTCAGACCCCACGATTTATTTTCAAAATGCGTCGCAAGTAAAGAATAGAGAGATGTTTCAAAGCAACCACTTTTTTTTTAACTGCGACATAGATAAATAAGAAAAAGCTCTGATCTTCCCCATTTAATTTTTCTTCTTTCATTTCACAACTTCTTGCACGTTCTAATCCGATACTTTGGTACGGGGTTAGGGCACTGATCAGAACTAGAATTTCTGGATAGATCGCTTCCTCTTTGGAGGAAGCCTTTCGCCGACATCATGGGGAGGAATTCGGCTGTGCTGCCAGCTTGGCTACATTATCGCTGGTTTGGCAGGTATTTGGTGAAAATGCCATTTGGCGGCTTTTAATTGTTTTTTATTGTTCTGTTTGGATCCATTGTTGGGTTTTAAATCGGATGCGTAGATTTTTTTTATAACGAAAATGCCGACTATAACTGCTCTTAAAAGCAAGCATTGAAATGTTACAACCTCAGGGAAAACGGTTAATCTATGGCAGGAACGGATACAGAAAAAAACTTTTGGAGGGGGCCCGGAAATTGCATAGCGCACCTAACACCCCTCCACCCAAACACAATGTTTCATACCAAAGTTTTCACGACTTTGATTTTTTAATGATTTTTTTTACGATCACTTAGGGCCTTTTCGTCTACTTTTAGGTACATAAATATTATGCACTAATATGCTTTAAATGTGGACGTAAAATATCTTTAACATTTCAAGCAAATTAAATACTAAACACTATATAATGTCAGCGAGATGTTATTATATGAACGGTTTTAATTAGGAACATTGTCATAATGATTATAACACGAGGGCAGCGCAGGCCCGGCTCTTGGGGAACACGGCCGCCTAAGGCGGCAAATTTCGAAGTTGAAACATATATATTTTAAAAATATAAATGTTTGTTTCAGCGTCATAAAATTCACTGCTTCATGCTAAAACGAAAAAAGAATTTAGATTGTGTACCAGTGCTTGGATATGCAAAACATATATATATATATATATATATATATATATATAGTTCGCAATTTAACAGTAAATTCAATTTAATTTTAGAGGCGGCGAATTTAGTGAAGCGTGATTTAAAAGTCATTTTAATATATGTTTCAGTGTGATAAGTTGAGCTATTTTAATGTTAAAAAAGATAATTCCAAGTGTGTAGCAGTGCTTGGATATGCTAAACCCAGTTTGGAATTTAACAAGAAACTCATTTTAATTTTAAGCACTTCAAAATAATTTTTATTTTCTTAACATATTGTAACGGATTCGGTGCGACTTCCACTTTCTTGAAATGAAGACACAGTTCTTGATAAAACACAGGAAATTTATTTACACTATGTACAGGAAAGATCTTCAACAACTGCTAAATTATTCATCAGCAATTAAGCAATTATCACACAACACCGTAAACTCAACGTTTACACACGTATTTACTTCCAAATACGAAAACAACACAGCGAAATGCCTCGCTATAAACAGAGCAAAATGCTCTCGTTCGAAATCTGAATCGAAACTCCCCCGTTTATCCATCGCTAACGGCTTTTATAAACATCGAAGAATTTTCCACAACATTCTTTCTGCTTCCAGAAATGCGTAGACCGTTTTACAACTACACTTCCAGTGATAAAATCAGTGAATGAAATAAGAAAAAAAAGAATAGGGGGTTGTATACTTTAGCCATATGTTAAGGGGTTGTATATTCATTACGGGAAACTATTTACAGGTTACGCTACTACAATAATTACTATTTACAGAATTTGTAACATTGCCCCCTTCCTAAGGACTGCACGTCCCGGGCAGTACAATCCCCAGAAAGGGTGCCAAACTTCTATCACAAGTTTACAAATATACACATTAATTAATAATTAACAGATACAGAAAACAAAATAATAACAAGAAATATTACTAAACATTAAAAGCAAAAATTATCTACAACTTTTATGTTATCAACCATGGTTGTTTACGTAATACTCATGAACTATGGCCATAGTATGGGGCTAACCGATCATAGTGTACAACCCTAGGTTTTGCATTAGGTGATTTTTGGATCCTCACTACGACGTCATTTAGTCGGTTAAGGACTTTGTAGGGTTCATCCCAATGCGACTGCAATTTGGGTGACAGACCTTTCCGTCGGATGGGATTCCATAACCAAACCTTGTCGCCTTCGTTGAATTCATGTCCAGTAGACCTTGTGTCGTATCGGGTCTTCATCTTCTCCGCCGCGATGTTGATTCGCTCTCGTGCGAAGTTATGAACGTCTTCCAACCGGGCCTGGAGATCCTGGATGTACTCCTCAGGCGATGAAGGCGCATCCGGAGGACGACCGAAGACGAGATCGCAAGGTAGCCGAAGCTCTCGTCCGAAGAGCATCTGAGATGGGGCATATCCGGTAGTCTCGTGGACAGCACTGCGGTAGGCCAGCAGGAACAAAGGTAGCTTCTTGTCCCAATCCTGTTGATTTCTGGATACCATAAGCGAGAGATTATTCAGGATTGTGCGGTTAAATCTCTCCACCATGCCGTCCGATTGTGGGTGTAGTGGTGTTGTCCTAGTTTTCTCAATTCCGAAAATTTGACATAGGCCCTTAAACACAGCAGAGATGAAATTCCTCCCTTGATCGGAATGAATCTGCAAAGGTGTTCCGTATCTCGAGATCCAATGTTGGACTAGAGTCTCTGCTACGGTGGTAGCCTCTTGATCTGGAATGGGATATGCTTCCGGCCATTTGGTGAAGTAGTCGATGGAAACAAGAATGTATTTGTTCCCATCAGCAGTTCTTGGTAGAGGACCCAGGATGTCGATCCCAATTCGTTCGAAAGGAGCTCCAACGTTGTACAGATGTAGCTTCCCTCTGCTTCTCTTCTTCGGTCCTTTACGAGCAGCACAGGCGTCACAAGAATGGCACCACTTCTCCACGTCATCCTTCGCCTTGCTCCAGAAGAAGCGCTCCCGAACTTTATTGAGGGTTTTCAAGACACCAAAATGTCCTCCAGTCGCACTACTATGTATTTCTTTCAAAACATCTGAAATCCTTGATCGGGGAAGTAGTAACTGCCACCTAGATGTTTTACCGTCGTCAGATTCCCATTTCCGGTGTAGCACGCCGTTCCGTAAATGGAGTGAGTTCCATAAAGTCCAGTATCTTTTTGTTGCAGGACTAAAGATGGAAACGTCCTGCCAGCTAGGTCGCCGACTGTCACTCTCCATGAACTCCAAAATTGGTTTTATGTCGGGGTCTTTAAGTTGATCTTTTCGAACTTGGTCGTCACTCCATGGATCAGGTTCTGATGATATTGGAGTCACTGTCACCTGATAGGCGGTAGGGCTAGTCGTTCCATACTGTTTCTCGATTCGGGAACAATAGTGGCAGTTCTCAGGACAGGGTCTCCTTGATAAAGCGTCAGCATTACCGTGAGATAACCCTTTTCGATGCTTGATCTCCATGTCATATTCCTGGAGCCGCTGTATCCATCTGGCTATCTGGCCTTCCGGATTTTTGAAGTTCAAAAGCCAAGTTAATGAGGCATGATCTGTCCGAAGCAGAAATTTTCGGCCGTAGAGGTAATGATGGAAGTGTTCTACAGCTTTCACTATGGCCAGTAACTCCTTTCTGGTGACGCAGTAATTTCGCTCCGACTTTGATAAGCATTTGCTCCAGTAAGCGATGACATGTTCATTTCCGTCAATTTCTTGGGATAAAACAGCTCCGATGCCCTCGTTGCTCGCATCAGTGTCCAGGATGAAGGATTTTTCAGGCTGAGGATAGGCGAGGATAGGCGTTGATGTTAAAGCCTCCTTCAGTCGTAGAAATGCAGCTTCGCATTCTTTGGACCATTCAAACTTTTGCTTGCTCTCCGTCAGCTTATGCAAAGGTCGTGCGATGTTGGAAAAACCCTTTACAAACTTCCTGTAGTACGTGCAGAGCCCCAGGAAACTTCGCAGCTGATGGATGTTTTCGGGACGACTCCAACTCCTGACCGCAGATACCTTTTCTGGATCGGTTTGTACACCTTCAGAAGACATGATGTGACCAAGGTAGTTCACTTCCCGGCGGAACAAATTACATTTGGACGGGCTTAACTTCAAATTGGCTTCCTTAAGCTTTTGCAGCACCTTCCTAAGATTTGCCAGATGTTCTTCGAAGCTGCGTCCCACGATGATGATATCGTCTAAGTAGACCAGACAGGATTCGTAAGAGAGTCCTTTTAACACTGTCTCCATAAGACGCTCGAGCGTAGCTGGTGCATTGCAGAGGCCGAAGGGCATCACTTTAAACTGCCATAAGCCTTGTCCAGTTGTAAACGCTGTCTTCTCTCGGTCATCAGGGTGTATCTCAACCTGCCAGTAGCCGCTCTTCAAGTCCAGGGTCGAAAACCACTTGTGTCCGGACAGAGTGTCCAAGGTGTCGTCTATCCGTGGAAGAGGGTAACTGTCTTTCTTGGTGATTTCATTCAGCCGCCGGTAATCGACACAAAATCTGGTGGAGCCATCTTTCTTTCGGACCAAGACGATGGGAGAAGCCCAAGGACTGGATGAAGGTTCGATGACATCATTCTCCTTCATCTCTTTCAGGAGGGTCTCAACTTCTTCCTTCTTGGCGAATGGTAGTCGTCTTGGATGCTGCTTAATAGGGAGGTGTTCTCCAGTGTAGATCCTATGCTGCGTTAAATTCGTCCTGCCCACATCCTCCGATGTAGATGAAAACAGATGCTTGAAGTCCTCCACCAATTGTTCCGCAGCAGTTCTTTGATCTTTCGATAATGGCGCACTCCCAAGTAACTTCGATGTCAAGGACTCAGAAGACACAGTCTCGGGGGAATTGATTCTTCTAATGATGCAGTTTACTGGAGTACAAGTTGCTAACACTTCACCTTTCCGAATATTCCTTGGCCTTTCACTCACGTTGGCGACTCTTACAGGAATTACATCCATAGAAAGGTCCACAAGCGTAGATGCTACCAGCACTCCTTTTAGGCTATTGCTTAAGTTGGGGGATTCAATGAGTCCAAATCGAAAACTATTGCTTTCTTCAAGGGAGCCAGGTATTAATGATTCTGACCTTGAGGGAATCGATAAATCTGTTTGGGCTATTATTTGATGAGCGGATTTTACATCACTTTCTGCAGGGAAAACGGCTATGTCTTCTCTCATCGAGTGCAGCTCATTAGTCTTGAAGTCGAGAGTGAAGTCATATTTCTTCAAAAAGTCCAATCCGAGAATGAAGGGGTCCGTGATATTAGCGACGAATGCCGTATGATGGTAGGTGGCATTCCCAAACACTATTTCCAAGTCCACTTTACCGTCAATCTCAATTTTGTCACCTGTCACAGTCTGGAGACTTACGCGTGGCGATGTCCACAGCAGTTTCAATCCAAATTCACGAGCCACATCTGTCCTAATGATTGTCACATTGGCTCCAGTGTCGACAATCAGTCTGCAGGGGTTCCCATTTACATGTGCGTAAATGAAAAGTCCATCACTGCCACTACTAGAAGAGGAAATCAGCAGAGCTCTAGTGGTGGTGATTTCCTTCCCTCGCGTAGCTTGGCGAGCCGGACAACTCCTTCGCAGGTGTCCTTCACTACCGCATTTCCAGCACTTCTGCTCTTGTTTCTTTTGGGCTGTTATGCTGCTCAGATGTCTTGTCAAGTCACCGAGTTGTCTCTCAAGTTCAGCGAGGTGGGACGACCTGGAATCAGACTCAACAGCTTCCTGAGTCCGGATTAGATGGCGATCCACACGGGTTGCTTCTTGGGCGGCCTCGTATCTCATCGCATACACAACAGCAGAATTCAGGTCTTTGACATCCGCCATCCGTAGAGCTTTCTGGATTTCCGGATCTCGAACCCCGTCGATGTAGTAGTTGAGTGCCAGGTTGTCTCGAACATCCGCAGGACAGTCACAAAAAGCAAGATGAGACAATCTCTCGACGTCCGCCGCTAGCTCTTGCAGGGTTTCCCCGGTTCTCTGGAAACGGGACTTCAACTGGAGTCGGCTGAAATCTTTCTGGCACTTCTCACCGAAGCGAAGCTCCAACGCAGATGTGAGGGCGGCGAAATCCAGGCGCTGGCCGTCCGGAAGGTTCTGAAGAATGTCCGCTGCGTCACCTCTCAGGGATGCTGCAAGATGGCAGGCCTTGGTAGCAGAGTCCCATCCGTTCGCTTCCGCCACTATCATGAACTGAGTTTTGTAAACCTGCCACGAAGTTTTCCCATCAAATGTGGCAAGTTTAATGGACGGTCGAGCAACCGATGTGGGAGCGCCAAACTGTACAGAGCTGCTTTCCGCCGCCAATCTCCTTTCCAGGTCTTTAAAGATGTCTTCTTTAAGTTGATGAAATTTTCTATCTTCTTCTTCCAGTTTATTTTCTACAGCATTGCATCGGCCTTCCACGGAACTTAATTTTTCTTCAAATTTCTCTTCGATAGCATCAACTCGATGCTTTATCTCATTAAATTTATTTTCCATCACAGTCTTTACCGAAGTAAGATCGTTTTTAATTTCCTCTTGGTTAGAAACTAGGTCATTTTTCAGCACCGTTAAATCACCTTTCAATTGGTTTTGATTAGCCGCCATATCATTTTTTAATTGTTCTTGATTCGCTGCCATATCATTTTTTAATTGTTCTTGATTAGTCGCCATATCATTTTTTAATTGTTCTTGATTTGCAGTAAAACTTGCAGTCAAATCACTTTTTAATTGGTCTTGATTAGCCGCTAATTCAATTTTAACAGAGTTGATTGCATCAAGAAGTTGTTTTAATTGTTCATCCATTGCGCGAGTAATCACCATAAAATTAAAGTCCAAATTCAAAAAGTTTTTATGAAAAAAAATGTCCAAAGTCACACTTACTCCAAGAAAATCCAGAAGAAGCCCCACGTTGGGCGCCAAATTGTAACGGATTCGGTGCGACTTCCACTTTCTTGAAATGAAGACACAGTTCTTGATAAAAACACAGGAAATTTATTTACACTATGTACAGGAGAAACCTTTAACAACTGCTAAATTATTCATCAGCAATTATCACACAACACCGTAAACTCAACGTTTACACACGTATTTACTTCCAAATACGAAAACAACACAGCGAAATGCCTCGCTATAAACAGAGCAAAATGCTCTCCGTTCGAAATCTGAATCGAAACTCCCCCGTTTATCCATCGCTAACGGCTTTTATAAACATCGAAGAATTTTCCACAACATTCTTTCTGCTTCCAGAAATGCGTAGACCGTTTTACAACTACACTTCCAGTGATAAAATCAGTGAATGAAATAAGAAAAAAAAGAATAGGGGGTTGTATACTTTAGCCATATGTTAAGGGGTTGTATATTCATTACGGGAAACTATTTACAGGTTACGTTACTACAATAATTACTATTTACAGAATTTGTAACATTATTATTATTTTATATTGTTATTATTAGGATTCAATGTGAGGGGGCGGCATTTGTCAATATCACCTAGGTCGGCAGAATTCCTAGAGTCGGCCCTGAGGGCAAGGCTTTTAAATAAACCCATACCTCAATTGAGTTTTTATAAATTATTTTATGTTTTAGCTGTAAAATGTAATGTAATTACGAAAATCAGCTTCATAAGTTTTATTGAAGAATTCAAAAGCTCAGGCCCGGATCTACGCAACCGCAGGTCCCACAGCACTAAGGGGCCCACGGCCCAAGAAACCAAGACAAAAACAAAAAATAAAAGGAACTTTAATCAAGTTTTAAAAGATGGAAATATTTTTGTAATCTTTTAGTAAAAATTTCAGGAAAATTAGAAACTCAGCGAATACTACGCATCAAGAACAACAGCGAATCTTCACTAATAGTAGCCGACATTGAAATTACAAGGTTTTTTTAATTTCGGGAGATGGAAACGATTCTACCCCAAATTCGCCCTCTCCGCATATTCGTCATCCACGGCCCTCACAAAGAAGAAGGCGTGTCTGCTCTGCAAGAGAGGGGGAAACATTGCAAATCAATGAACCGTAAATAAATCGTAGGGATTTCTCTTAACGGCAGGGAAAATTTTAGGGAAAAAGTGGTCTATTCACGATTTGGGTTCGAGGTTAGGGGAAACCACGTGATCTGTGAGTTAACATTTTGAATATCAATGCTAAGTCCTGGAAAAGTTCCCGTTAAAATTCAGGATTAAAAATATGTTTTTGTTGTTTTCATGCTATATTTTTGGTTTGGGAGAAAGGTTTCATTGTGCCGCACTTCTGTTTGACACTCGAATGTGGAAATAGGGAATGGAGATCATGTTGTAGCGTGAAATGTAGAAGCTTCCATACCTGACATTTGCTCGATCCATAGTCTTAAAGGAGAGTTTTCTAGTTTCATTTGCCAACTTTCAAATGTAGATGGCGCAGAATTTCACTCGGTTTTAAAGGGGGGGTTGGAATAAAGGTTCCTATCTAAACAGCTTCACACAGAGGGAAGTAATTAGGCGTTAATAGCTGTCACGGGAACCGAACTCCTCTCCCTTCAGGCAAATGCAAAGACGAACACCGGTTTGCTCTTTCAACATTTCTCTAGAGGAGCAAATGGTCAAATTTTAGCTTCGGAGCGATTTTTGTGATGCAGTTATAGGAATTAGTTTTTCTGAAAGGTATTGACACCAGGGCCCAATTTCCCAATAGGCAGAGTAGGCAGCTGCCTAGGCCGGCAAATTTTGCTTTAATCACACATTTTTTTAAATTCTTTTTTTGGTCTTAAAAGTAAAATATTAGTATTTTTTCATTTTTCGAAGATATTTTTTCTCATCATTTAATAATTATTACTTTCACACATCTTATGAAAATCAAATGTTTTTCAATCATGGTAATTAATCAGCGTAAAATAGTAAGTGAAGACGAAAAGCAGGTGTTAATTTCAGAAAGTGTCGTTGCGTTTATCCAGAAGTCGCAACAAGATTGGAGTTTGACTATGATTTTAGTGTTATACTTAGGTTTATTCAGGGCTGGTTTCTTGAGTGACTGACGTTTATTTTCTTTTTTACATTCTTAATATTTAAAAATTGTTTTCTGTTAATATTAAGTCTCGGAGGTAAATAAAAATGAATGACGAGCGAAAAAGGCTGACTGCTTTTAAATAAAGGAAACATGCTAAATGGAAACATGTTAATAAACATTAAAAACCGAAAAACAAAAAAGAGTCATCAAAATTTTTTTTATACATATGTTTTTTTTTTCAAATGGGCAGTTTTCAAAAGCGGAAACTTTTGCAAAGTAATCCAGCTACAATTTACTAATGAAATACCATTGAACAGTGAGGAGTGGTAAGAACACAAGAGAGTGAAAGTAATAACTGAGTAAATTATTCAAATCATTGATTCGTAGATTGAAAAAAAAAATAATAGAATAATGATGCTGCTATAAAATAAAGATGACAACTGATAAAATGGTTAACGCACAAAACATTGAAGTTCAGTGCTCATCAAAGATTCAACGATATAGATATTAAATAATTAAGCTAGGTTTGGTTAAAACACAGTTTTGATCAAAAGAGCACGTAAAAGTAACTTTTTTTCAAAAAGTAAGAGAATTTATTCGGAATGTAATCGTGTTCTTTTTTTTTTTTTTAATTCTAAATTCAAAATGTCTTTTTGAGCAAACAATGAAACAACAAAAAAGTTTTTTTCTCTGAAAATAAAGATGCTGTCTCATGTGAAACATACTAACATGCTTAGCATTCGAGAAAAATCTCGGTTACTCTTTATCTCTCCGTTTTCTATCATTATATTTTCCCTTATAGGTCTAACTCAAGTCTGTATCATTTTTCAGTAATTCATGTGCGTTGTCATTACAAGGAAATGTTTTAAAACTTCAAAGAATGATAGAAAACATGTTTTATGAAACTATAGGGCCCTGAAAAAAAAAACAAAAAAACTATGCACTATTAATTGATAATTGCAAATAAATATACATATTGTAAATATTATTTAAATTGTTTTTATGTGAATCGCTTGATAACTTCCCAAGAGCAGTAGGGGAGACCGGGGTAAGCTGTTACATTCGAATTTAAAACTAACCGCCTGTAGAAACTGACTTTCCTTGCACTACTAGATGATAGCACTCACCCATCTGCACAGGGGACCCATCCCCCCCATGGTGGTGGTGGGGGGGCGGTATGTTTGTTTATGTGTGGGTAGTTGTGTGTGTCTGTATGTGTAGGTGTCTGTATGTATGCGAGTGTGTATGTATTTTTGTGTGTAGGTTTATGCGTGTGTGTCTGTGTGTATGTGTAGGTGTGTGTGTAAGTGTAGGCAAGTAAGTAACGCAACCTGCAGGCTGCTTTCGTTAGAGGAGCAGTATCGTGAGGTGGCGACCGACGGTGGTACTGCAGAAAGAGGGGGGGGGAATAAATTCATTGGAATCTAAAACTGTGAAGTGAGAACAATAAGCAATCGTAATTGCTCAAAAAAAAAAAAAAAACACAAATTTGATATTGAAAAAATTTTCGATTTCAAAATATTTGAAGCTTTCGGTTGCCATTTCCGGTTAGCGGTAATTGAAGCGAAAGTTTTGCTGTCCACAAGTTTAAGAAAAATTAATTTGACTTTTGACACCTTCAATTCAAATTATGTGTATTGCGATCGTAACTGTGTGTGTGTTTGAATGTGCCTGTTAGTTGGCGTGTGTGTATATGTGTTTGAGTGAGTGCAGGCATGTGTGTGCAGGATATAGACGGATCCTGGAGACGGATTCTGAAAGTCTGTGAAATGTGAAACTACTCATCGGGGTGAAATAATGTTCCTCAAAAATGTCTATTATCTCACGAAAAGAAGTGCAACACAAACATTGATTAACATAGATTTTTAAGGCGGATCCGTGAATAAATTTCTGATTTTTTTTTAATTTCCAGCTTTCGTTTAATTTATTTAGGTTCGTTTGTTGGTTAAAATGAGCTAACCAAGCTGAAACATTTATTCCCAACTCTGGCTCAAACAATAAGATTTCTGGATTGCTACCCGTACTTGTTTGTTTGCTTCATTTTCAGTAGCAGAAATCCCGGCTAAATTTAGTTCTTGTATTCTCTCAGTAACAGTTTGACATTCCGCATCTGTGTTATTTACGTTTAATTCAGGCGGTACCTCTGCTTGAGTTTCAACATCTTTTCGATTTGACTCTCTGTTTTCCATTTTTGAAAAATTTTATTAGAAGGGACTATTCCTGGGTCATTTTCTATTTCAAGGTTTTGACTAGTTTTGCCACTACGCAATATTATTATCTCTAATTTCATCAAACTTTAAAGCATTTCTTCTACTTTCCACATTCATATTCAAATTATTTAGTAAAATTTTAACAAATGATACAAGTTAAAGACATATAAAAATATTATCACAAAAGAGACTATCTTACTTTAAATCAAAACAGAAAACACATTTACATCACATGAAACATTTTTGGCAACCAAACAAAATACTACCATAACGGCATGAGCCTTTTAAAGAGCTTGGCCGATAAATATTATATATATTAGCCATAATTAATGCAAAGAAATCAGGAAAACCTTTCCCTAGAAATCATAATATAAACGAAAATACTTATTTCAAGAAAGTAAAAGTATCATATTCCGAAATCTAAAAACAAATGTAACTCAATCACCAGCCTGATCTCAAGATTTCACTTTAACGAAAGAAAAAAAAAAAAAAACACACATAAGGGAGATCCGTAAGATCCTTGTAAATCGAACTTTCAATGAGCGAGGCCCCTTTCACACAGTAAACCATATGGTGGCACAATTTATCACCAGCAAGTGGATCCTAATGATGTTTTCGCACACTGGATTGGTCACACACACACATTCAGCAGATGCGCTGAGCACCAACACTCGGAAAAAACTTCGCTGGAGTTCCACTGAAATGATCTCTGGTCTCCATCTGGCACTTAAAACTTTCTTTTTCTTTATTAGGATATTCTGAAGTGGTTTCACTGTTGTTAGCGGTTAACTCCGAACGATACTGTTTCGATGTCTTGAAGCAAAAAATCCTCTTGTGGATGAAGCATGGTATTATCTTACGCAAATCACTCAATGCTGTAAAAATTTTAAAATGCTACAGCTCTGCCCTCATTTGTCATCCTGCCGGCTTGTAAGAACCGCCGCTCGGTTCTTATTACGAATCTTGGTTTTCGCAAGTTGCAGTGTTGTGCCGTGATAATCCACCACGTAGGAAGAGGACAAAGCTACATTCACAAATCACATCTTTATTTTTACATGGAATATAACAGCAGGAACTTCTCTTAACTAACCAACTTGTTTAGTTGTTCCACGATTTTTATATAGGGAATATCATTAAAAGATTACAGATAATTATCCCTTGATCATGTGATCTCACGTGATCTGTATAGGAGGAGCAAATTGCAATAACGAAATATTATTGGGCTTTGCACCGTAGACAGAGGCTGGCTTAAGTCTGGAGGGGGAAAAGTGCCTGGTCGGTACTTTAAGGGGAATCTCATCTGAGCCTAGAACGTAGCCATATATGGTGTGAGAAGCATTTAAGTGTGTAATAAATAATGTCAGTGACTCATACGCGCTGACATATAAGTGAACAGAACTTAATATGGAAAAGGCCTAGCAAAGGATTTTTCATATTACATATATATATATATATATATATATATATATATATATATATATATATATATATATATATATATATATATATATATATATATATATATAAATTTGTGACTTTTTTTGCATCCATCAGTTTCTCATTTTGCGTGCATGTAACGCGTCAGCATTGTGTTTGTGACCATATGTTCCTTATTGATTCTTGCTTCTTATCCTCTCGTCAAACACCTTTTAATAATTTGCTGAAGAATGTAAACTCACCCTGTATACTTTTATATCATATGTTTGTATGTCAGTGTCTACTCGAGTTCGTAGGCGTATATACGTGTTTACCTGAGTATATAAGTGTTCTTATATATACGAGTATAAGCGAGCATATACGTGTATAGTAGAATGTATAGCTGTATGGATAAAAAATACTTGCAGATACTCATATACATATTTCATGGCGCATTTATGTGAATACGTCTATGTACATGTTTACACGAGTATATATGCCTATATATATGCATATACTCGTATATTTAACCCCGTTTACTGTAAAAACAATACATACTATGTAAAATTAATATTTATTTTGTATCTGCCTTATACCTAAAGATTAAGTGACATTAGAAGAACAATATTCGTTAAGCCTAATATTATGACCACTTTACCCCATCTTACTTAAATTGTTCTAAAAAATTATCTAAAATAGATTCAGCTAACTGCTAATAAGTAAGAGTTCTTGAGACATGTAGGAAGCTTCCTGTACAGTCAATCTGTTCCTAATTCTAACAAACGAAATTTCAAAAGGATGTTAAAATAGGTGTTTAGATTTTAAAATTTTTCATGTTCACGCAAAATATTTTTTTCTACCGAATAAAATTTTGCCAGTTGTAAACTTTTGTATTCAAAATGTAGTTTCTAACTGCCTTACTCTAAAATAAAATTTTCACATTCATTCGAACATTTATTTCCAAGCTATAG
This sequence comes from Uloborus diversus, assembly GCF_026930045.1. Lineage (NCBI taxonomy): Eukaryota > Metazoa > Arthropoda > Arachnida > Araneae > Uloboridae > Uloborus > Uloborus diversus. The sequence goes on from NC_072739.1 coordinate 139,612, forward strand.
CCATTTATTTGACGTATGACCACTTTACCCCATTGACCACTTTCCCCCATCAGATCCTACTATTAATGTAAATCAAGAGAAATCGCCATGGGCTTTGAAACACAGGTTGCGGCAGCAGGTCGATGCCTTTGCTGTAGAAAGATCGGGGCTGATTCCCGAGGATTAGGGTTTCCAATCCTGCACCGAATTCAATTTCGCGGGATTTCGGGATTGTAAGGAGCCAATCCCACGGGATCCCGGTATACTTGATTTTATAAAAATTTAACTTTAATGTGTAATAGAAAAAGTTGGCTTTTTAGAATAAATGCTTTTGTTACTTGAATTAGTAGTTTTTTCGAATTCCTTGCACCAATTGCAGAGAACTATAAAGTCAGATTCCAATTAGCAACAATCGTTTTGCACGCAAAAGTGGGCTCTAAAAAAGTCCAACGCGTCTTAACAAAGCATTGTACGTATGGAGTGAGAAAAGGTTTTCGGTTGCTCAAAAAATAATCCTCTGGATGAAAACACGTGTTGCTCCAGTGCAGGTGGTTTTTCTGAGATTAAATAACTGCGGACATTTAGCAAAAGATCCCCATTCACTTCATCACCTTCCGAAGTAGACTTTTCTTTTCTTATGCTCTTGGTTTTTGTTCAAGAACAGCAAATTTCGGAAAAAAACGATGTTTTTTGCAATGCTTCTCAACCTCTTTTTTTTACTGACGGCGCACTTGCTAGCTGGCTCGATCCTTGCGGCGACCCGAAGAAAATTTCATATGGCTGAGTTTTACTGAGTTGGTTTTACTGAGATTAAATAACTGCGGACATTTAGCAAAAGATCCCGCTTCTCTTTATCACCATCCGAAGTAGCCTTTTCTTATGCTCTTGGTTTTTGTTCGAGAACAGAAAATTTCGGAGAAAAAACGATGTCTATTGGATATGTGTTTTGCTGTATACAATTGAATTTGCATTGAGAATACCCAAATGACTTCATTAACGTTTTTCATTGTGTCAGTTATTCGAATCATTTCAGCAAGGGGTGAGGACTGCGTGGTTTCACCAAGTCGCAGTCTCAGTAATCATTTTTGGATAACTTCGCCGATTTTACCTCACACTTGAGAGTTATCATGTGTTTCATTCAAGTCTCAGTCGCCTCTTTTAGAGTCGTGCCAAGCATTGTATAAATTATAGATTTTTCATTGCTTTCTTCTCTGGAGAAGAATATTGGGCACTTTTTGTAAGTTAAAGGATTGAAGTGCATTAGTCAAGCATACAGAAGTGATCCAACATTGCATTCAAGCTACTCCAGCGGGTTTACAATCAGTAATACACTTTCCCAATTTTTGCTAAGCAAAATTTCCTGGATTTTAAACTTTAGTGATGGTTTTCAAAAATCCTTTTAAATTATACGCATTTTCTTAGCTGCTGTCCGCATTGAAATGAAACCTCAAATGAGGATATCAATTAATTCTCAGAAAAATATACTCTATTTTTATTGTTTTCTTGAATGGTAAATCCATGTTCATAAAGTAAGACACAGAGTTCTTCCCTCTCTTCCTGCCGATATACGAGGAAAGTGATTCAAACAAATGATGCTTGTGAAAATAGTCCTCTTATGAGCGGCAAACGTTGGAAAACGTTTGAATAGAAAAAAATCGAGGGATTGGAAACCCCGCGAGATTTTGCTCTCAATCCCGCTAAATATCCTGCGGGATTCGGAATCGGGATTTCGGGATTGGAAATCTTACTGAGGATGTCCTGCACGGTTTCTTTCGCTTCATCGTCCGAATGGAAACGCTTCCCCTGTAATGCTCTCTTAAGTGGGCCAAAGAGGAGGAAGTCACAGGGTGACAAGTCCTAACTATACGGGGGGGGGGGTTCTCAAAAATGTGTTGACAGGTTTGCAGATGATAATGAAAACCCTTCCTTTACTGAGATTGAGTTCGTCACTCATTTCACGGGCCTTAATCCTTCGATTAGCTCGGATCATTTCATTAACGAAGGCATCCTTGGTGGTCGCGACGTTTGCTTGGCCTGGTTTCGGCAGATCCGATGACGTTTGCCATCATTCTCGATAACTTTTACACCACTTGTTTACAGACGTGCGACCTAAACAGTTAGAGCCATACACTCCCCCATCTCATTATTTCTCAGGACCTCCTTTCTTCTGATCACAATCCCGTGTTTCTCACGTTTTCCATCACTACCAAATTACCCAAGCACACGTACATTTCTAAGTCCACCAATTGGAGGAAATACTACGTCATTTTAAACGATCAGGTCAGTGGTAACCCCACTGTTGAGACTACTGAAGATATCAACAGAGAAATCTTAAATCTCACCAACATTATGAACTCTGCTTATGACTCCAGTACCACCAGTATCAAGACCTCCTCCCCCCCTCTTAGGCTCCCCATCCATATTGTAGGCTTATTAAAGAGGAAAACAAGCTCAAGAAGCGCTGGAGGGAAACCTACTACCCCCCCCCCCCCATCAAAACTGAGATCAATCGTCTTACTGAGAAACTATAGGACTGATAACTGGAACTCTTTCATTAAGAACCTGCCCAATGACAACAGAAACCTTTATCGTCTTGCCCGCAACTTCAGGAACCCCAGAAACCCCATTCCCACTCTCACTATCAACGACAGTACTCTTGCTACAGACGAGGATAAAGCTTTGCTAAGCTATTGCTTTTAAAAGCTATTGCTTTTGCCAACACCTTCCAAGGTAACTTCACAAATACTCTCATCTCCCCCCTTGTCAGAGAAGTCATTAGCACGGTCCATAATTACCTTGGTCTTGACCCTTCCCCCCCACCCAAGAGTTCTACACTCCCACTGAAGTCAATGACTTGATCAAAGCCCTCCAAAAGAAAAAAAACCTCTGGCAGGGATAATATCAGCGCCCAGATGCTCAAAAATACCCCCCCTCAAAGTTGTCACAAATATTACAAAAATTTTCAATAGTTGTCTCAGGTGTTCCTACTTTCCTGATTGTTGGAAAATTGCTATCGTCGTTTGCATTCACAAGAAAGAAACGTCCCTCAATAACATTAACAATTACCGTCCCATCAGCCTTCTTAGTGTTCTGGGGAAGATCCTCGAAAAAATTGTCAAAAATAGAATAAACAATTTCTGCAATGAAAACAATATCATCCAAAATGAGCAATTTGGCTACAGGCAAAAACATTCTAGCATACACCAGCTCCTTCGAAATGTAAATTACGTCATTGACGGTTTCAACCATGGGAATTTCTCTGTCGGTGCCTTTCTGGATATCAGCAAAGCATTCAACAGAGTTTGGCACCTTGGAATTATCTATAAGCTTATCAAGCTCAATTTTCCAAACTACATCATCATGCTCATTTTCAACTACCTTCAAAATAGGTTTTTTCAAGTAAAGGTTAGCTCCTCCCTCTCCCAGCTTCGCCCTATCAGGGCTGGTGTTCCCCAAGGTACTGGGACCCACCCTTTTCTCTATCTTTATGTCGGATCTTCCCCTGAGCGACTACACGGCTCTTTCCCTCTTCGCTGACGACCTTTCGATCCTTTCTAGGCACCGGTCAAGGAATGTTGCCCGTACTTGGCTTCAAAGACACATCAACATCATTGCAACCTGGTACAAAAATCGGAAACTCACAATTAACACAACCAAAACTCAGACCATTTTCTTCTCCAAAGGGAATGCTGTTCACCCCAAGCAAATTAAAATAAATAGAAAACTAATCTCTTATTCCCAAGATGTCAAATATCTTGGTATCACTCTAGATAGGAAACTCAGTTTCACCAAGCATAAGAAAAATCAGATCGAGAAAACAACCCTTCGCACCCATCAAATGAAGGCCCTGTTAAACAGGTACTGCCATCTCCCCTTCAGGAGCAAAGTCCTCCTCTACAAGACGGTGCTCCGTCCCGTTCTAATATATGCAATTCATATCTGGGGCTTCACTGCCAAGAAAAATCTAAAGAAAATTCAGTCCACTCAGAATAGAATTCTTAGGCAAATCAGCAACTCCCCTTGGTTCATAAAAGGCAAGGACATTCATCGAGATGCAAATACTGACTCCATTTCCCATTACATCATAAAACATTCTAGAAAATTTTTCGAAAGCCTTCATCAGCATCCCAACCCCCTGATAAGAGATCAGGCCCTCTACAATGAACAACAAAACCCCACCCATAAGTTTCCTGCCCATTGCAGACTTCTCACCTTCGACACTCTGAGTACCAAGAACAATCCTCTCCCTAACCCTTAGCTTGCCTATGAAGATCTTTTTCCCCCCTAGTTCCTTTCTGGGTTTCTCCCTTGCGTTTTGATATAAAACGAGAAAAAAAAATGGAAAAATCAAAAAAAAAAAAATAATTAATAAATAAATAAAAAAATCGATAAACATAAAATTTTCAAAAAAATTATAAAATCGAAATGGACAAAAAAAATTTATAAAACGCTTTGAAAATGATACGGAAAAAAATTATAAAATTTTGTAAAATTACAAAAAAATCATAAAATGGTTCCTCAAATTAGGAGAATTTTTTCCCCATTAAGGCAACTAGTCCTTCATCATTTTACTTGTACTTTAAATGTTTTAATTTTTTTTTTACTATGTGTGGCCCTGACGACGGTTTTTTTTCCTCCAAATATTGTAAGCTATTGCTAGTTACTTCTTCTCCTACTCACTACCACGAAGTCAGGTAAATGGGAGTATCCCCCAGTCCTGCCCAAAATTTAATGAGATGAGATGAGAACTAAGGAAAAAACGGGTAACTGCGCAAATACTGCATTGAAGGCTTATTATGTTATTTAAGGCATAGTATTTGTTACTATGCATTAGAAATATGCACCAATTATACCCTAAAGCTTTTTTTAATATTTCGCGTTCGCAAATGAACCAAAAAACTTGAGATTTAGGTAAACTAAATTGCTAATAACCGGCCGCGGTGACAGTAATTAAATTTTGACAAAGTGCGCGGATACCTCATTTGTGCTTACGGCGGTATGCTACAGATGGCGCTACGAAATCTAGCCCTTTTTTAGCTTCACTTAGCCCCAGTCCTTTCGAAGATGGAGGTCAGGTCAGGGGGGAGATCATCAGCGAAGGAAGGGTGACGCGGCGAGGACCGGCCCTTGGATATTAAGCTAATCTTTCTAACACAGAACTCGAAAACTAATTTTTCTCACACTAGATGGCGCCCAACGTGTTTATTTTGCATTCGTTGGTATTGCGGAGTTGTCGCGCAGGAGGTTATGTGCATAATTCTCCTACACTTCAGGAATTCCGAAGACGTGTTTCTAAATGACCGGAGATGTTCTTTCAAATTATATGCAATGCAGAGCCAAAAACTACTGGTAGTTTAGAAAGTTGCTTTTTGTAAACGCTTTGTCTATTGCCACGGAAAACCCGTGACGCTAAACAGCAAAAACAGCTTTTGCCACCTGGAAAAGACCGGAAGTACATCCAGGAATTCCATGAAATACACCGCCAGCTCAGTCATTTCCAGCCGACGACTGCAGTTTCGTGCTTATTAGCACTCAGCAGCCCGGCATAGGAAAGTGAGGAAGCGGGCGGTAATTTACAGAATATCCAGGAATTGTCTGTGACAGCAGCTATAGCATTGCGCGGAGCAAATATTCTCTTTCTCATCCCGAGACTAAGCAAGCGTTGAAAAAGATAATGAAGGAACTGTATATTATGTATAGGGTGTCCCCTATAGGAACTCTAGGGTCAGGAGGCTAAGGAACAGGCGCAGGGTGGTCAGGTCGGCCATTTGCACATTCAGGATCGTTGCTCTTGTTTGGACAGTCATGCCATGCCATGCCATGCCATGCAATAGCTAACAGGCGGAGGGGGAGAACCCCCTTTTACCTGAAATCTATAAGAAGTGGGTGCAGAAGAAAAGCGCCGGAGCGCACCTATAAGAAAAGAAAAAGGGGGGGGGGAGGAGAAAGCTTATGGCCTCGCTAGGGCTGCGAGGCCGCTTACGAGAGCATCTATTTGCTGTTGCTGGGCTTGGAGCTGTGTGAGGACCTGGGTGAGAAGTGCCAGGACCTGGCTGGAGTCGGGGGCGGAGAGCTGCTGCAGGGCAACTGGTCTGGGAAGGAAGTCCGTAGTCCTGGGAGCTGTGCGTGGAGTCCTATCTTTCCATGCGTTTCCAACCTGTGCAGAAAAGGTCCTGGGGGGCTTGGGTAGACGGGGTTTTGGTCTTTCAGGGCAGACAGGAGCATTTGCTGGGTGAGGGCCGCCGCACAGGGCACAGCAGGCTGGGGTAGAACTGTCCTTTGTACAGTCGAAGGTCCTGTGTTCCTGGGCACATTTTAGGCAGCGTGGGGAGCGATGGCACTTGGCCGCCGTGTGGCCAAAGCGCTGGCATCTGTAGCACTGGATCACTGTGGTCTTGGGTCGAAGTCGCTCCACCTTGATCCGGAGGTAGCCGATGTTTCCGACACCGAAGACGTCGTCGGCCTTATCGTCTTTGTTAAGTACGGCTAGGAATAGGGGCAGCAATCTTTTCTCGGGTCCTGTCTTCATTTGGAGAACCTTGACTACGTCGAATCCGTATCCTATCAGGTCCTGACGAATATCCTCTGTAGGGAAGTAGGTGGGCAGGCCACGGATTACGACTTTAAGCGGGCGTTTACTGGGCAGGACACGGCTATGAAATTGGAGATTCTTCTCCTGCAGGTATTTCTCAATGAGGTCGATGTCATCTTCGAGGGCTGGAAAGATGTTGAGGTCCTCGCCAGTGATTTTTCCTTGGATGGCACCGGCGCATACTTTAGACAGGAATTCCAAGATACCAACTGGATTAGGGGGGTTGGCGACAGTGATGGGAGGCGGAGAACGTGCCTTGGTCTTTTTGGGAGCATCCTGGGTGGCCGAGGGTTCGGACTGATCTGTAACCATACTAGGAGTAGCACTCTGTAGACTGGCTGGTTCGTCATCTTTAGAGGAGAGGGTGGAGAACATGTTTTTAGTAGGGATAGCCGTCACTTTTTCCTTGGGAGGGCTCCGACAGGTTCTTTTAGCCTTTACGAAATCGTTCTGTGTGGACAACTCCTCGTCGCTTTCGCTGTCGAGGGGGATGTCTGGGGGGAAGAGTCCGTCTAGCTTCTGTTGGTTTTCCTTGGAGAGAAGATCAGCATCGTCGTAGATTTTTTGTTCCTCCATAGTCCAGGTTCTTGGGTCGGTCAGAGTGAAGAGGGCGTCTAGAAGTTCGTGCAGGTAGTCCGCAATGCCGTTTAGAGTGGGCTGGTCGAAAGCTTCAACGTATTTTTCCTTGGTTGCCTGGAGATCAAACTTGTAGCGATCAAGAAGTCGTTGAAAGCGAGTGGATATTCCCTTTTTAATGGTGCATGGGTATTTCTTCCTAATAGTGGCCAAAGACATGAGAGAACCGGGAGAAGGCCAGGCGCTGAGCTGGGGGACGGTTTCGCTGACGGGAGTTACCCCGCCGGCCCTGACAAGGGCCTCTACGCCGTTATCCCTAGCTGCGCACTGTTTCTTCCGCGTCGAGGGCATAGGCTTCGGAGAACGAGAGAGGAGAAAAACACGTCCGACAAGGTCGGGCGCTCGGCGTGGAATGAATGGACAGTCACGTATGCGATGGGTAGCGACCCTTTATACTGAGAGATGCGACACAGGCGGACTGCGCGCTGATTGGTCACTAGCAAAAACCGTCCAACGCTCAAGTTCCCGTCCATAGGATTTGCTTTGCGCGCAACACGCGCTTGAAGAAAAAAGGTGGATTCCTTTTAAAATACGGAAAACTATGCAATTTAATTTTTGGTTTTACATTCTTTGACGTGTTGGTTACCTATATCTTGCCTTCACTAAGGAGAAAATTTCCCCAGGAATTTGTGAAAAATTGTTTTGTTTTGCCAGGCTTACATTCAAGGTTTTGTTTCTTGTATCCTAAGCGATATTTTCGACTTTGATGGCAAACCGATACATTTAGGATATACTTTAATGTGTTAACTTACTTTCTTTCGAAATTCATAGTGTTTTCTTTCCTGTAATATTAGTTTTAATGCTGGATTTTCCGATTCATGAAAGAAGCATGCTTTGGCGACATTCGGGATTTAAACACGCGCCAATCAGGTTACTGTACTCAACGTTAAAAAGTTAGTATTTACAAACAAACAAAGCTGGATAATTGAAGGATTCTCTTTTACGTGATTTATATAATAAAGTTGTTGTTTTAAAACCATTAGCAAGTGTACGTTTGACCTTTTTTTTTAAATTTTTTAAATCTGATAGCGTGAACTTTTGAATCAATAGGCTTCTACATTCTAAAAATATTTTAGTTCTTTTTATTTCCTCCTGTTTTCGCAGGGTTTGCTGCTATATTAGTACATATAAATCCGACGTTTATTTTAAAATTATCATGATATCTGGTAATTTCGATATCTATTTTTGGAAACACGATGCTTGCAGTATCGTAAAAGAACATTACTTAGTTCCTCAGTTTTCGAGGCTATGTAGCACGGTGGATAAGGGACGCGCTTAGGAGTGGGAAGGGCGTAGGTTCCATTCCGATGGAAGCAAACCGTTTTCGTCAGCGCATTTTAAACTTTTAGTATTATCACTGCCACAATTTGTTTTATCACCAATTAAAATCCTATAATAATTTTTTACTAAATAAAAATAAATTTATTTAAAAAAAATCTTTTTTTTTTTTTTTAAGCAGAAATTTTTTGAAATGACTTGCACAACTAATGCACTCAATTTACAGAACTACTCTTTTACATAATTTAATTTTAATTGAGCGAAGAAACGATTTTCGTTGTAATTCAGTTCGACGAGTTTTTTTTTTTTTTAATTAGAAATTTTTTTAAATGACTTGCACAAATAATGCACTCAATTATTCTTTTACAGAATGAAGTTTTAACTGAGCGAAGAAACGATTTTCGTTGTAATTCAGTTCTATGGATTTCTTCCTCATACGATATTAAAAGCTAATGTGCTTGAATTCAAAATGCTCCTGTAAAAAAAAAAAAAAAAGTTGAAACTTAATTCATCACTGAAATTTATTTAAAATATCATGTATTGATATTAATGAATTTTTAATATGTTAAATGTGTTTAATACATGTATAAAATTCTATGGTTGGGGTCGTAAACATAACCTCGGAACATTGTGAAGGCTACGCAGCGCTGCCGTGTTAGGTTTGCCTCAATATTATTAAAATTTTTTATAAACCTTTAACAAGATTTGATTTGCGTAGTGTTTAAAATATATTTCATTCATTAGTCTGTATCAAAACAAAATGTATGGCAAAAAAAATTCAAAATTCAGCTGTTTTAGATTTAACTACTCTCTTAACTAAATTTATTGAGCAGATTGCTTGTGTATTGTAATTAAATGCCTTAGTTACTGGCTTTTCTAGTACTTTTCAATTTTTTAAGGAACGAATCATGCAATTTATTGGGAGTCGGGAGTAAGGGGCCCCCAACAAAATGGAGGGGGGGGGGGCTAAGCTATAGCTTGTTTAGCTTATAGGTAAATCCGGCCCAGTCGAAGATTTATTTCGATGGACTAAAGAGCAATATTGTGAAATACCATTTGTCCCAAATATATCAATCCTTGAAAAAAAAAAAAAAAACACGATATGATACATAAACGGCAAAATTAAGAGTGGAATATTCATTGTTGACCGCGTGAAACTGGCTGCTCTGCGCCAAACAAGCGATAACGCGCGAGGCGCGGATGCCCTCGCCAATTCGAGTTGGACGGTTTTTTCGACTCGGAAGTATGCGCAGAAACGCTATCTCAGCCTGTGTCGCATCTCTTAGTATAAAGGGTCGCTAGCGATGGGGGCCGGCGCAGAAGACACATTTTTCTTGAGCATGGCGGGAGTAGGAGCTGGGTCTCCAACGCTGGCAACTCACTGAACTCTATATAGCTGGAAGGATTATACCCCGCCGCCGCTCGTAGAGGCAATGAAGGCCAGCAACCCCCCCTAGAGGAGACGCCCCTACCCCACCCGAGAGGACACTCTTGAACATGGAGTCCTACGGAATTTTGCTCGACTTTAAATGCGGGCAAAACGTATATTTTATTCTTTTCGAAAAATACAAACGCAAAAAGTGATTAAAAATTCTTCCTTTTCTGAGCTACCAGGATCGATTTTTTTCTGTAGGCAACGAATACTTTTAAATACTTTAAAAAACGTAGCTCAATCTTGAGGATTTTTTTCGTCGCCAAGTTTTGTTTGTTCGTTTTCCCCGTCGCTAAGAGCGAAATTCGGTTTCGTTTCCCCCTTTTTTTTGCTCAAAATAGACTATGAAAAACAATATCCTGTAAACAGTTACAACATAACGCATCAACTAAATATTTTTTAAAGACATAACGAATAGACTTTTTTTATTAATGACATAGTTGCAGCAATTTTTTCATACACAAATACATACCAAGAAAGTTCAATTTTCCTTATAAAACTGGTATTATATCACACATTTCAATTTACATATATTTTGATACATTTTTATCACGCATTTTGCAAGTAATTGTTCATTATATTTTTTTACTTTAATTTTTCAGATAAACTAATACTTCAGTTATTAAAATTAATTTATGATTTTAAACTAATAAAAAATAATTAATAATAAAACAATAAAATTATATATTTAATAATATCAATTAAATTTTTTAAAATGAATTTTAAGAATTCCTTAAAGCACCATTTATAGGCCTGGATTTCATTTCTTAAAAGCAATATGATCTTCAGTTTAAAGTTAAAAAAACATAATTTTCATTGAAAAAATATTAAAAAATTAAAATTTAAATCAAATTTTAAAAAGTTTGAATTAAACATCAAATTTAAATATGCGCCACATATGTATACTTTTATTTTTAGCTTAATTTCCCAGTAAAAGTCAGAGGAAAAAGAAAACAGCATGACAGGCTTACTGCATCTTAAAAATACATCGCAAAAAGAACACAAAGTCAAAAACAAATAAAATAATTAAATTAATATTGAAAAATTAAAAATTGGAAAGTAGAGTATTAAGATGGGGGAAAATGTCTGTTGGTCTGTCCCCCCCCCCCAATTACTTTTGAGTGAACGGTCCGATTTGAAAAACTTTTTTAATTTGATCGAAAGATCTCGGCGAGGACACCTCACTCCCATATTTCATTTTTTGATTTGAACAATTTTTCGTTCAATTTTAAACAGTTCAAAAAAACTTAATATAAGCGCCTACGGGGAAATTTAAGGCAAATATAAATTTTGAACTTAGAGGCGACTTAGCTTCAATGAAACTACTTTGTAGGAAAGAGCTTTTGATGAGAAATAGATAATGTCTTTTGATTTGAACAATTTTCCATTCAATTTTCAAAGAGCTGTAAAAATTTAAAAAAAAATTCTTGAAAAATTAGAAATGTAACAAAAAAAAAAAAAAAAAAACAGTTTAAGAGTCTTGCAGAAGAAATTATTCTGATCTGTTGGTAGAAAAACATATAAGCAGACTTTCTGAAAAATGGTAGCGTAAATTACCGAATATTTTAACACTACTAAAATAGCCTTTTTCAGGGACCAGCAGAAAATAACGTTGAAAGCCGTTTAACATAAGAAATGGACAGAATATCCCATCTCCCCAAGGGCAATGCGACCACCAATCAAATGCAACTGAGCACCCCCAGAAAGAACTCATAAACCTTCTTCAGCTAATTCTCCCTTTTCCTAAAAATTTCAATAACAGTCTGGACATGATCCCCCCCCCCCTCTCGTGCGAACATTATTATATACAATTAAACATTCAATGAACCCTGTATGAGGATTAAATTTGCATTCTAATCATATTTCAACACTAATAAATTGTATGTAATATCATCAAAGCCCAAGAGGGGGTCATCTCTCTTCCTTCCATTCTTGGAAAATACCTGTGGGTGAGTTTTGTTGCTTTTCAGTGTAATGTACAATAAGTTTTTACCTTTGTCATCCCTGCTCCCTACCCCAGGAAAAGTTTGAAATGAAAGGGCTGGGGTACCATAGTAAGGTTTAAAAAGTAAAAACCAAGAATGAAATCTGAATAATGAATATTCCTGAAATTCAAGTATAAAAAATGCTAAGTAATCCACTAGAGGAGAAATTCTCAAATTCCATTTTATTTACACATCTAATCATGTTCATACACAGAAGTTTTGTTTTATGGAAACTAAAAATGTTACATGAAACACAACCAAATGCAAGTAGTCATCATTTATCACATTTAAACGCAGCAACATAGAAAATATTGTTTAGCTTTAAGTTTTATCCCTTTATGACCCATATTCCATTATATTTTGAAAAAATAGTTTGAAACTAATTTTTAATTAGTTCGCTTCATTAAGTTTTTTTTTCAATTAAAGAAAGGAAGATGAGAAATAAGTTTAAGGTGAGATTGTTGGGACATGAAAAAGTTGGAATGACTGAAAATTTAAGCATTTTTTATTAAGACTTTTGAGTCCCGTCGGGTCAAGTAGATAATTCCATTTTTTGAATTAGAAAAATGTTTTGTAGCAGCTCATAGTTTTCTTTTTCTTCAAATCCTTTAAAGGAAGCATCATGAATCTGCTCCTTTTATATTAAGAATGTTTCTGAAAGATTAATGAAGTGAACACATATGCACCGTACTCAAGTTCATTTCTCGGTATGCTAAAAAGAATCAATTAAAATATTTTCATCCTGTGTATATCTATTATTAACATCTAATTATAAACAATAAAATGAAAAAATATTGATAATGCTTCATTAACTATGAAATGTTTAACTTTCTTCATTTAGTTTAGGGAATTAAGTTTGCATAGATTTTCTTGTCATACGTAAGAAATACTTCATTTTCTATTGATAACTACTTAAAACACACACACACACATGAGTTATGAATTTTGATTTCAATCCACCTTAAGATTAAATCACCCACTTAAAAGTCCAAACTATCAAAGTGGTTACCGCTTACCTTTATCGGAAAAAAAAACGTAAATAAAGTATCCATTAAAAAGAATTCATTATTATTTTTTAATGCATGGGTATGAAATAAAACTTAGTTTAAAATATTTCTTAACAAAAGCTTCTAAGAGTTCAACGTGTTTCTTTCGAAAACTTAGTAGGAAAAAATATCTACAAATCAAAATGATTCTCATACTCACAGATCAGTAGCGGATTTAAGGGGGTTTGCAGCCCAACCTCCTCAAAAAAAAAAAAAAAAAAAAAAAAAAAAAAAGAAGAAGAAGAATAGAAAAAAAAAAAAAAAGGATAAATCAATTTAACAATTTCATTTTTGTTTTATTTTTAATTGACTTCTCTACAACCTAATTTTTTTATTTAAAAAGAACACAAAACATACACAGCATATTTTGAATAAAAGCATTTTTACTCATTGGTTTCGAATTCAAGGGAACATAATATCGCGATCCGTCCATAAATTCTTCTTTTATGGAATCAATATTTTTTTTACAAAATGTGTAGATACACTTAAAAGAGTCGTTTCGATCTAGGAAGCTATTTTCGAAATAATAGATTTGTTTTTCACCTCATAAAATTGCAAAATGGAAAGAACTCACATGTAGTTTCTTTGTAAAACCTATATTAATGGAAACAGCAGGTAGTTTCAAAATGTCATTTCAACTGCATCATGGCATTAAAAACAAATCAGTAACTGCTTTGAAATTCGCAAAGAAATAGTTTCTGCAGGCCCGGATTTGAAAATTTTGGTCCCTCCAGCAAAAACTCAGCAATGCCGCAAATCGCCTACTGGATTGCTTATTTCCCACTCCCCCCCCCCCCTCAATAATGAAGAGAGCGTTTGTTTAAATTTTAAACTGCTTTAATATTTCTACCTTCTAGATAGTTATGTGGTTTTTTTAAGCCCGATTTTTGAACACTTATTTTATTTAAAAATTATGTCAGCAAGGAAACAAGTCTCCCATAAATTGACATTGTTTCCATCCGTGTCTCCGGCAATTCGCCCTCTCCAGCGTTTCGCCATCCAAATGATTGACATGTCAAATCAGGTGAGGCATCATCACACTTCAGTGATTTCCCTACAAAGTAGGTAGGGAAAAGACGTAGGGATTATTTATCCCTATCACTGAGCTTAAAGAAAGAAAATATTCCTAAAAGTTTCAAGATCCCTTAACCCCTCCCTAGCCCCTTATCACTTCGTGGGTGTTCATTTGCACATGGATTGAAGAGAGGTACGCATTAGAAAAATGGCGGTCAATTTCGTGCGATCTCAACGCGGAGGGAAACTAGATTTTTTCCAAGGATATTTATATCTTATCGCTTACAGTAAAAACGGAAAATTATACTGGAAAACCTGCGGTGGCCATACAGTCCTATTTTTTGATGCCATATTCCACATTTTTGAACGCTATTAAATTAGTAATATTAAGAGACAGTAATATAGTCCAATTTTCCGGAAAAAACAACAAATCAGCTTTAGGGACCACGCCCCCTAACTTCTAAACTTCTTTTGACCCCCCCCCCCCCCACTTTTTTGATGCAAAAGCCGCCCTGCTTACATCTTCGGACATTTTCAGAAGCCAGATTTTTGTCACTTAGACGGAGACTGAAGGCTAGCACCTAAAAAATTTTTTAGTATAACGAAGGACACTCATCCGTTGGATAACCAATTACATAGTTTGCAAGGTACACCGATCACGCAACATTTTTAAGGTTTTGGGGAATTCGCTTACGTAGCGTACAGTGCATAAAAAATGACAAAACGTACAACTTCAAATTTAGCATATTTATTAAATGCTAATGTATTATATTGAAACCAAGTTTAAGGTAAAAATTTTTTAATAGCTGAAATTTCGACTAAATGGAACATACAAACGGAAAATGACTACTAGAATATACAGCTCAAAAAAAAAAAAAAAAAAACTTTATCAACTTTCTTTACTAAGAACAAAACGCATTTTATCAGGGGGGAAAAATCTGAGCTTTTCTATGGCAATCAAGTTTGTCTGAGCAACAACGACCAAACAAAAAAAAAAAAAAAATAAATAAAATAAATGGAATTATTGTATTTATTTTATTGTATATTGTTTAGACTACGTTTTTTATTTATCGTTTGCCAAGTTTAGCTTATGTTTAGTCCTAATGTTATTTTCTTACAATGCATTTTGGAAACAAAACAATTTTTGTCTTTTAATTTTTAGAACACCGATGAGAAAATAAAATATTTAAAACTTAGTGTTATAGGTGGCTTTAGAATTATTATCATACATTTTTTAACAGTATTATACAAAAATGAAATTATATCTTTTGAAATTCGTGTTATATTGAAACCGTGTAGTATTAAATTAAAATTTTGTTTCGTGTAATATCGAAACCGTGTTGTAGAAGCATCGTGTGATATGAGGGATGCCTGTATTCAGATACGCTAGTCTCCGTTGTAGGGGCCATTCATTCATTATGTATGGGTTCCGAGGGGGAGGGGTGTTGGAGAAATCTCTACATACCCTTACTTGGGGGGAGGGGAGGGGTCAAACCCATTCCTACGTAATATTTTCCAAGTCGATATTTTATATTAGAAATCGCGCGGTCAAGTGATTCGGCAGGGATCATATTTCATTTGCTTCTACAAGGTTAAAAACGTATTAGGATAAGATGTTTTTTACTTGTTTTTCAAACTGATAGTGTAAAATATAATAAAAGAATCGCACTGTGTATGGCATGCCTTATTTTTAATTAGTATCGCATCATATTCAAAAAAGAATTTATCGAAAAAACATTCAGTCACGATTTCTTTTAGTAAATATTTCTTTGCACAAAAATGTTTTTAAAAAATTTAATAATAGTGAATTTAATAACGCTTTCAGTGATGTACGATTTGTTATTTTATTATTTTGAATAACAAAGTGGAATCTTACGTAAGATGGGGGGGGGGGTGAATATTTTACTTACCCTTACATGGGGGAGGGGGTCAAAAATTGCCAAAATCATCCTCACGTAGTTACTGAATGGCACCTTACTTTGACAATAATTTTTAAAACTTATTAAATTTTAAGAAAATGTTCAAGGGGTCGATCCAAGTTTTATTTTCTGGGTCCCCATTTTGTTAAAAAACAAAATATTTTTCTAAATTTTCTTTGTTTTTGAGAATGAAGTTACTGTGAATTGCCAGGTTATACATGGGCATGGCAAAATGATGCTCATTCACAATATGAAATATAAGAAGAGAATTGTTAATGTCCTAGTGATAGAATCACAAAAACCGTTTTTTGGAGGTCACCACTTCGTCACACTGAATCACCATGTGGCAAGGGATGACCCTAAATCTTGAATTTCAGTTCATGATGCAAATTTTTGTGAATGAGCCGCTTTTACGATGTGGAATTTTGTGAAGCTGCCGCTTTTACAATGCAGATTTTTGTGAAGGGGCCGCAAGGCGGACCCAATTCCAGTCGGGGATCGATCTTATTTTGGTGAGCACAGGGCCGCATAGAGCCGATTGAGCCCCTCGTCATTTTGGTCGCCAGGTCTCCCTTTTCTCATACAATTTGTACATTTATGTGTCTCAGATTCCAAGCTGGGCCCCTATTTCCCGACTAGGCTGACAAGGCCTGTAGGCGAGCAACAAATGTTGTTCCCTAATTTTGTGTTTCTCCCAATTAATAATGTTGAAAAAAGAGCAATTATAATTTAAAAAAACATGCTGGTATCATTGTGGCACTCTACTCACTGACATTTTTGCTGTTGCTTATGATATGGCACTGGAGACTCTGAAGAAATACATCGGTTTTTTGCAGAAATTTAAGAGAATTTAAATTCACAGTTTTAAATTTTATCAAAATCTTGGTTGAGGTTCTACTCTACTGTAAAGTATTGTTTCTGAATTCAATCAAATCCATCAACTTAAAACAGCAAAACATGCAACAAAAAATCAAGTAACTTCAATTGTTAATGGAGTTTTTTACAATAACAACAAACAATATCAATAATCCTGATTATTACATTACGAAATCAAATGAAATTAGTGTAAAAATTTGAGCATCAAAACACTATAATTGAAATAAAATTGGACAGGAACTATTTTTACCTACTTGTCACAATCCAAAAAAGTGCAGCCTGTAGAACAAAAAAGTCAGCAATAGAATATGTTAGATTTTAAAGTATACTAGCACTCGCTTTTGCCGCCCATTTTGTTATCGATGTTTCTATAACAAAGTTCGTTTAATGCAGTAGCGTATTTTCAGAATAACTTTATATTCAAAAGAACGATGCAGGAATGACAACAAAAAAGGCTTGTAATTTTTTTTTTTTTTTTTTTGAAAAACCTTTCTTTGATTCTGACCCTTTTATGCATATTCAAGAAAATTAAAAATGAGAACTAAATAGAAGACCACAGAATACTTAAGACGAATCCGATTGACTTTTTACATGCTTTTTCTTAAGACTATGGATCGAGCAAATGTCAGGTATGGAAGCTTCTACATTTCACGCTACAACATGATCTCCATTCCCTATTTCCACATTCCAGTGTCAAACAGAAGCGCGGCACAATGAAACCTTTCTCCCAAACCAAAAATATAGCATGAAAACAACAAAAACATATTTTTAATCCTGAATTTTAACGGGAACTTTTCCAGTACTTAGCCTTGATATTCAAAATGTTAACTCACAGATCACGTGGTTTCCACTAACCTCGAACCCAAATCGTGAATAGACCACTTTTTCCCTAAAATTTTCCCTGCCGTTAAGAGAAATCCCTACGATTTAGTTACGGTTCATTGATTTGCAATGTTTCCCCCTCCCTTGCAGAGCAGACACGCCTTCTTCTTTGTGAGCGCCGTGGATGGCGAATATGCGGAGAGGGCGAATTTGGGGTAGAATCGTTTCCATCTCCCGAAATTAAAAAAACCTTGTAATTTCAATGTCGGCTACTATTAGTGAAGATTCGCTGTTGTTCTTGATGCGTAGTATGCGCTGAGTTTCTAATTTTCCTGAAATTTTTACTAAAACATTACAAAAATATTTCCATTTTTTAAAACTTGATTAAAGTTCCTTTTATTTTTTTATTTTTTTCTTCGTTTCTTGGGCCGTGGGCCCCTTAGTGCTGTGGGACCTGCGGTTACGTAGATCCGGGCCTGAGCTTCTGAATTCTTCAATGAAACTTATGAAGTTGATTTTCCTAATTACATGATATTTTACAGCTAAAACATAAATTAATTTATAAAACTCAAATGAGGTATGAGTTTATTTAAAAGCCTCGCCCTCAGGGCCGACTCTAGGAATTCTGCCGCCCTAGGTGATACTGACAAATGCCGCCCCCTCACATTGAATCCTAATAACAACAATATAAAATAATAATATATTAAGAAAATAAAAATTATTTTAAAGTGCTTAAAATTAAAATGAGTTTCTTGTTAAATTCCAAACTGGGTTTAGCATATCCAAGCACTGCTACACACTTGGAATTATCTTTTTTAACATTAAAATTGCTCAACTTATCACACTGAAACATATATTAAAATGACTTTTAAATCATGCTTCACTAAATTCGCCGCCTCTAAAATTAAATTGAATTTACTGTTAAATTCCGAACTATATATATATATGTTTTGCACATCCAAGCACTGGTACACAATCTAAATTCTTTTTTCGTTTTAGCATGAAGCAGTGAATTTTATGACGCTGAAACAAACATTTATATATTTAAAATATATATGTTTCAATTTTTATACATTTATATATTTAAAATATATATGTTTCAACTTCGAAATTTGCCGCCTTAGGCGGCCGTCTTCCCCAAGAGCCGGGCCTGCGCTGCCCTCGTGTTATAATCATTATGACAATGTTCCTAATTAAAACCGTTCATATAATAACATCTCGCTGACATTATATAGTGTTTAGTATTTAATTTGCTTGAAATGTTAAAGATATTTTACGTCCACATTTAAAGCATATTAGTGCATAATATTTATGTACCTAAAAGTAGACGAAAAGGCCCTAAGTGATAGTAAAAAAAAAATAAAAAAATAAAAGTCGTGAAAACTTTGGTATGAAACATTGTGTTCGGGGGGAGGGGAGGAAGGTGCGCTATGCAATTTCCGTGCCCCCTCCAAAAGTTTTTTTCTGTATCCGTTCCTGCCATAGATTAACCGTTTTCCCTGAGGCTGTAACATATCAATGCTTGCTTTTAAGAGCAGTTATAGTCGGCATTTTCGTTATAAAAAAAAATCTACGCATCCGATTTAAAACCCAACAATGGATCCAAACAGAACAATAAAACAATGAAAAACAATAAAAAGCCGCCAAATGGCATCTTCACCAAATACCTGCCAAAACAGCGATAAAGTTGCCAAGCTGGCAGCACAGCCGAAATCCGCCCCATGATGGCGGCGAAAGGCTTCGCTGTGTCGAGAAGCTGTGAAAGGGAAGAGGATATATAAAATGGGATTGTTTTGAGCTTTTTTCTAATTTATGTATGTCGCAGTTTAAAAAAAAGTGGTTGCTTTGAAACATCTCTCTATTCTTTACTTGCGACGTATTTTGAAAATAAATCGTGGAGTCTGAGGTCTGAGAGCATAAGAAAGAAATAAAATAAAATTGAATTTTGAAACTCTTGGCTTCTCAAAAAATGCCTTTCGGCATATTTGGTCCATTAATAAACAATTTTCACTACTGACTTACACAGGAGACTATCATATATGTACTAAGTCTGTAGTGTATGTTGTATATTTAAAAATGTATGTTATATATTAATAAAAAGATCGATGTTTTAAAACATCAATGTTTTTTCGTCGATGAATCAATATCATCGATGTTTTATTTTCTTGTATCGATGTTTTGCCATCGATGTCGCACCTCTACAATGTATACTTAAAATATTTTAGGGGTTCTTTAATCTACAATTGCCCTCCTTTATTTTACACAATTTTACTAATTCCTCATTCGCAAATGTCGTCGTAAATGATCAAGGAACGAAGCAACCACGCGACGTACAACACCTACCGCACCTAAAGCTCTGTGTACAGAGCAGTATAGAGGCGTCCCTCGTATAACACTATACTTCTACAACACGGTTTCGATATTACACGGAACCAAATTTGCGATTATTATCACACAGTTCCGATATTACACGGTACGAACTTGAATTTAATACTACAAGGTTTTGATATAACACGGGAGTTATGTTTAAAAAAGATGGAATTTCATTTTTTTTAAATACATTCTGCTAACGGTTGATAACGCTAATAAGTTTTGTTTTGTTTTTATGAAACGTGGTTTCGATATAACACGATACAAATCCCTTGCTTTGCATTATTTCTAAGTGTCTTATAACACGGTTTCGATATAACATGGAACACGGTTTCGATATATTACGATATATCTTATATATATATATATATATATATATATATATATATATATATATATATATATATATAAACTGATATTTCTCATGCACATACATAATTATTATTAAAAATAAAAAAAATGTTATTTTAAGAAAAGTCTCGTATAACACGGTTTCGATCTTACATGGAACGAATATACTGTGTTATACGAGGGATTCCTGTACAGTGCTTTAGCCGCAGCTGAAAAAAAATAACGAGTCCTCCCCCCTACTCGTCCTCTATCCTTGAGTAAAGCTATTATCACTATTCCATCCAAAATTATCGGACAACCCCCCCCCCCTTTTTTTTTGTTCTTAAAATGTCCCAATGAGAGGCTCAGCAAGGGGGTGGGTGGGGATAAACTACTAGAACACCTGGTTTTTTGCCATGCTGTCAATCCTATTATAGAAATAAATGTACAATCAATACAGTTATGCCCTTTGAAATGCTATGGAATATCCCCTCAAGAGAATAAACATCGAGAGTGTAAACCAGCACTTTTTAAAGTAAATGAGAGCATGTATAACACAGGGTCGGGGGAGTCAGTTTCGGGGCAGGTTTTACAGAGCACATTTCGCGTGAAATCTACATGATTGATAACATTTGATTTCACCTGTAAAATTCTAATGATTTTTGTTACAGTAGGTTATTTAAATGACGGGGGGGGGGGAGATGCTTTAAGGCCATGAACATGTGCAAATGTAAAAGATGATTATCTATTGAATGAAAGAAAAAAAATATGTGTACACTACATCACTTCACTCCTGTGAAATGTTCCATGTATTTTCATCCACCCAAAAGAATAGTGAGCTCGTATATAGTGCACTCGTAATAAGTGAGCTCGTATAATCGCATTCGAAGTAGCCGGTATTAAATTCATATTTTTTGACACCCATAAAATATGTGAAATACACCGCCAGCTCAGTCATTTCCAGCCGAGGACTGCAGTTTCGTGCTTATTAGCAAGATATAGAATTAGACACTTTGAAATTTAAAGAACTTGGATGTTCTTGTTGGCGTTAGATATATAAACATTTGAAGAAAAATGCAACAACTACAATAAAAATAAATACTGTAGATAAAGCACTAAGACTGCATAGTTCTTCAATTATAATAATTTCATTTTTCAAATGAAATTGAAAAATAAAATAGTAGTGACAAAGTTTTTTACAATTAGTGTGTAATAAAAAACGTTTTTTGGAAAAGTTTTGAAAAATTTCGGAGAACGTTTGAACCTTAAATACACACCCCTTATTTACGCGACCCTAGTATAATATATAAAGATTCCTCAGAAACACTTAATAGCTGAACCAAAGAATTTTTATAATGCTCAAAATGTAAAATTGCGCCATCTGTTGCAAATATATCAAGAATACAATGGAAAAAAGAAAAATCTCCTGAAAGCTATTGTGAAGACTCGAGTCATATGCATTAATAAGAACTATTTGTTTTGAATGTTGTAGCTAAAGAATCTCGCACTGGCCTCAAATGAAAGGTTGCGCCATCTGTTGGAAGTTAAGGAAAAATGAATAGGCAAAAAAAAAGCATAATGTTTTGTAGGAAGAAAACAACTCTTCAAAGCAATTTTGTGAAGAAATATGCGTTTCTCTTAAATATTAATTTTAAAAATTAAACCAAAAAAAAAAAAAAAAAATTTAGTTATGTGCAGGCCGTATCGCCACATTTTAAAATTTGAATCTGCTTAACATGAAAGATCTATCCTATTCTTTCAACAATAGCGATTGGAGTGGATAGAAAAGAACGAAATAAAGTAATATTATGTGTCAATATAGGTTACAAATCGAGCGAATATTACCAATAAACGCCAAGTGAATTAGATAATACTTAAAAACATCAATTTCTGGTGCCAAATAAAGGTCATCTTTATCGAAAAATATAAAAAAACAACAAATCAGTTCATCTACAGAATTTAGTATTTCCTGTGGAATGCAGAAATTGAAATGAAAAAAAAAAAAAAAAAAAAACAGTTTTTTAATAACATCATATTTTGTATCGTAAGAGCCTCAAGCATTGTGTCATGCTCTGTACGATTCCACACCCAAAAGTATTGCGGGGACAAAACGTTTTTCATTACGTGATAATATTAGGGGAAAGTGGGACAAAGAGAAATAGCGGGGAAAAGTGATATTTACTATGCTTTTGGCACCACTTGTCTAATTATATTTTAACTTTGCAGTAGCACATATAGTATTCTATTCCAGTCAAGAAAAAATTACCTCTGAAGATCAAAGAATATTGAATAAGAAGCAACTTCCAAAAATTGATACTCATGTTCTAATATTTTGATGCAAGTTAAAAATTATTTTTGTTATTATTAAATAATAAAGTGCACGCTATTATTATAAGGTTTTCCAAATGAAAAATGGACAGGCGCGATAACGTCAGAATGAATGATTCGATTACAGAGCCACTGCACAAGTATATACAGTAGGGGCATGCATCTCAGATGCCGTTGAGCATGGAAATCTGTTTGCATCAGCGGGAATTGCACAAAAGATTGTCGTGCTATCCATGGCTGCATCCAGATCGGAACAACGCGCGGTAGCACGGTTTCTGGTTGCGGAAGGTGAGCGTAGTGGGGACATCTATCGGCGAAAGGTGGCGGTGTATGGCTACAACTGTTTAGATCGTATGGCTGTAAACAGGTGGTGTAAAAGTTTTCGAGAAGGGTGGAAAACGACATCGGATCTGCCGAGACCGGGCTAAGCAAACATCGCGATCGCCAAGGACACCTTCGTTAATGAAAAGATCCGAGCTAATCGAGGGATTTAGGCTCGTGAAATGAGTGACGAACTCAATCTAAGTAAAGGAATGGTTTACATTATCATCTACAAACCTGTCAACGCGTTTTAGAGCACCCCCCCCCCACCACCGTATAGTCCGGACTTGTCACCCTGTGACTTCCGCATCTCTGACCCACTTAAGAGAGCATTACAGGGGAAGCGTTTCCATTCGGACGATGAAGCGAAAGAAGCCGTGCAGGACATCCTCAGTAGGGTTTCCAATCCCGAAATCCCGATTCCGAATCCGGCAGGATATTAAGCGGGATTGAGAGCAAAATCTCGCGGGATTTCCAATCCCGCGACTTTTTTCTATTCAAACGTTTTCCAACGTTTGCCGCTCATAAAAGGACTATTTTCACAAGCATCATTTGTTTGAATCGCTTTCCTCGTATATCTGCAGGAAGAGCGAGAAGAACTCTGTGTCTTACTTAATGAACATGGATTTACCATTCAAGAAAACAATAAAAATAGAGTATATTTTTCTGAGAATTAATTGATATCCTCATTTGAGGTTTCATTTCAAAGCGGACAGCAACTAAGAAAATGCATATAATTTAAAAGCATTTTTGAAAACCATCACTAAAGTTTAAATCCAGGAAATTTTGCTTGAGCTTGAATGTTGGATCACTTCTGTATGCTTGACTAATGTACTTAAATCCTTTAACTTGCAAAAAGTGCACAATATTTGTCTCCAGAGAAGAAAGTAATGAAAAATCTTACAATATTTATACCATGTTCGGCAAGACTCTAAAAGAGGCGACCGAAACTTGAATGAAACACAGGATAACTCTCAAGTGGGAGGTAAAATCGGCGAAGTTATCCAAAAATGTTTACTGAGACTGCGACTTGGTGAAACCACGCAGCCCTCACCCCTTGCTGAAATGTTTCGAATGCACTGACACAATGAAAAACGTTACTGAAGTCAATTGGGTATTCTCAATGAAAGTTCAATTGTATACAGCAAAACACGCATCCAATAGACATCGTTTTTTCTCCGAAATTTTCTGTTCTCGAACAAAAACCAAGAGCATAAGAAAAGGCTACTTCGGAAGGTGATGAAGTGAATCGAGATCTTTTGCTAAATGTCCGCAGTTATTTAATCTCAGTAAAACCACCTGCACCGGAGCAGCACGTGTTTTCATCCAGAGGATTATTTTTTGAGCAACCGAAAACCTTTTCTCACTCCATACGTACAATGCTTTGTTAAGACGTGTTGGACTTTTTTAGAGCCCACTTTTGCGTGCAAAACGATAGTTGCCAATTGGGATCTGACTTTATTCACTTCTACAATTGGTGTAAGGAATTCGAAAAAACTACTAATTCAAGTAGCAAAAGCATTTATTCTAAAAGGCCAACTTTTTCTATTACACATAAAAATTAAATTTTTATAAAATAGAGGATACCGGGATCCCGCGGGAATGGCTCCTTGCAATCCCGAAATCCCGCGAAACTGAATTCGGTGCAGGATTGGAAACCCTAATCCTCAGGAATCAGCCCCGATCTTTCTACAGCAAAGGCATCGACCTGCTGCCGCAACGCTGGGACCTGTGTCTCAAAGCCCATGGCGATTTCTCTTGATTTTCATTAATCGTACTACTTTTATTCCATTTATTCACTTTTCATTTGGGTCACCCTTATATATTAAATATTAAAGGATACCTACTGATATTCAGTGCAATATTTATTTGCTTAGTATTCAGTTTATTTGTATTTTAAATGCTTTGTGCTGTTAATCAAGTACAAGCGGCGCAAGTGAAATAGTTCACTTCATTTACTAATACATTGTGGTTAAAATTAAACGCACACAGTACTCAGAGGCTCATAGCTCCGGTTCTACTGAACGGATCCGAATGAAATTTAAAATATAAATTAATGTAGAACATGCGCTCGAGGTTTTTGCAAAAAAAAAAAATCAAATTTCTCTCCAATAGATGGCGCTGTTCTGCGAAAACCATATGCAAATGAATAGCGACTGTATTCTGTGTATAAAACAGAGATGCAAGCTCACTTTCCTGATGAACGCGTCATCTCGCGGACTTTCCCAATTGCCTGGCCAGCAAGGTCACCAGATCTAAACCCTTGCGACTTCTGGCTGTGATGTTTTCTCAAAGATCGCGTCTATCCAGGAAATGTCACTAATGAAGCAGAGTTGAAAGCGTCTGTCTACGCCACGTCTCACTAATTCACCCATTCATTTGCATGCGGTCGTTGAACACGCGATCGTACGCTTTCAGCATATTGTTGACTGGCAGGGTATGCACGTAGAGCATACGCGTGTGTAACTCAATAAACCTTCTTTTATTTCTTGAATTTTTAGTGTTATCTTCCTTCTTACGTCATTACAGCGCCATCTATTGGCAATAAATTTAAACTTTTTTTTTTTTTGCATAAACCTCGAGCGCATGTCCTACATAACGCATAATTTAAATTTCATTCGGATCCGTTCAGTAGAACCGGAGCTATGAGCTTCTGAGTACTGTGCGTTTAATTTTAACCATCCTGTATAATCTTTTTTCAAATCACTTACACGCTCATAATTCCCTTATTTATTCATTTTTCACTTATTTTCTTATTCATTCACTTATTTATCTATTCTCGTAGATTAACTTATTAAGCTGTTTATTCGTGAATTCTTTCATTTCCATTTTTTTATTATTTATTAGTTCTCATTTATCTGATCGAAAATATCTTTAATAATAGAATAGAAAATGTATCATCATTAAAATATTTTATTTTTCACTTTGCCCCCACAAAAACAAAAACAAAAGTGAATATTTTCCACTTTTTTTTTTTTTTTTTTTTTTGCAGTGCAAAATTACTCCCAGAAATGAAAATAATGTTTCAATGCAAGTTTTGTAATATATATATACTTCTTTCTCCGTGTACCGTAATTCTCAGAACAAATCTGTTCATTTTGACAAAAGTAAGTGATCGTAAATATTTCATTTTGCTCCATGTTTTCCTACTTGAGATCTTTAGACGACTGATATGTACTTTGGAAAAATGAAAGAAACTAAAGCAGCAATGAAATAATAGCCCTATCATTATTTTAAAGATGCTACGATTACTTACATTTTCTCTCATTAGATGGCGCTGAACTTGTTAGTTTTGCATACTTGAGAGTGGCGGATTTCACGCTTTCAGTAAATTCCTTGTTGCGCAGGAGGATATATGCATTTACCTCCCACGCTTAATTTTAAGTTGCGTTGTTCCTGCGGCATACGATGATCTTTTTTTTTAAATTTAATACGCACTGCAAAGTCAAAAACTACTGGTAGTTTTGAATGTTGCGCTTTGAAAACGCCTTGACTATTGCCACGGACTTCATTCGGATGACGCGCCCGCCTCAGGCGGGCGTCATTGATGGTAGAGCTTAATGGCTCTTTTGATCAGTCTCAGTTAGAAAACTTAAAAGTTAAACAATAGAGTAAGCTAGACCTAATAAACTAGGTAGTTGCCTACCACACTTATCTTGAAGATCGCAGGTTAGGCCTACGTCTATATAGAATACTCAATCAATAATACAATTATTATTGAGCGACAAGAGAGGGAAAGAGTGACAACAATTTTTCATTTGAACATTCGCAAAGATTTGAAATGGAACGTCAGCTGAAACAAGCAATTTCCACCTTCAGTGATGGGTATAGTAAAGCGGAGCGCTCATTGGACGGTCATAAATCCGCCACAGTAAGCCACGCCTACTCAACAGACAGTAATGGCGGGAAAACCTAAATTTGTAGTATCAAATAAAGAGAGAAAAAGAACTGGTAGCTAGCAGTGACATAATTTGAATCCGCAATCCACGCAATTCAAGCAGAAGATTTTGAAGGGTAATTGTTAGCTTATCGATAACAGTGTTATTTGATTTGGGAGAAACAGGGGGGACCTGTTGAGTTTCATTACTAGCATTAGAATTTTTTGGCGAGGGGCCCAAGTAGATGCAAGTTTCGGTTTTGTTTCCGATTCAAGGAGACGATGAGATTTTGTCGTTTTGGACAACTTCTAAAATTTGCAAGATGTTCACCCTTGCAGTGAAAACATGAGGGTGGTAAGTTTGAAGGTTTTCTGCAATCTTTAGTTTTATGCTGTCCTGCACACACAAGGCAAACAGGGGGACGAGCACAGCTAAAAGAGGAGTGGAAGAATTCTTGGCAGTTCCAACACTGCATAATGTCTTTTTTTCTGAGAGATTCGAAGGTTATATCAAAATCCCCCAATCTCTCAAGAGACCAAATTTTTTCATTTTCAACTTGATCTTTCATGTAAATGAGAAAGAGGGGCAGTTTACACTTCCTGTCCAATTTTACGCAATTGCGTAATGTGCTGGGGGCAGTGGCGTAGCTAGGGAGGGGCGGAGGGGGCGGTCCGCCCCGGGCGGCACTTTTTTGGGGGCGGCAATTTCGCACTATTGATGCCAAAAAATTCAATGTAATTTCCCAATAAGGAAATCAGACTTTTCATCTGTTACTGGAAGCAAAAAAAAAAAAAAAGGGGGTCTTTGAATTGTAAAGTTTTTGTAGGACTATGATAATAAAATTAAACTAATAAAAAACATATGTTTTTCTTGTGGACATCGCATTACTATTTTTTCTTTTTTCTCTCCCTTCGTCTGAATATACAGACTGAGGGAAGCTGCAGTGTAAAATCAAAGGACCTAAGGGGTTTTTTTTTCACTCTAAAGGCTTACAGTAGGGAGGAAGCAATAAATTTCATAACCTTTCGTTATATGATGAATCTACCTCTTAATGTTCAGAAAGTTCCTTGGAAACCACCTTATTAAAAAAAACTTTTTTTTTTATTAAAAAGCAAGAGTAAGATGAGAAAAGTCCAGGCAGAATGAATTTTATGCGCACTTTATAAAAGCACTTATTCACAACTCAAATATTATTTGCTGTTAATATTGCTGTTTTATATTAACAATATTCCTTTAAACCATGAGTTTCATATTCTGTCATTCATTATAATGAAAACCTTTTAATCAATAAAATGTCTAGGCAAATCCTGTTACATTTGCGTCAAAAGTAATGATTTTGATGCACAACCTTTCCTTCTCATAAATTACAGTATTATTGAACGAACGCATAGGGCTTCTTTATCTTACCGTCCTCTATGAGTAAAGAAAAGAATCCTCTAAATTTGGTAATATAGCAGTAAAGGATCTTAGAAAGTATTGCTCGTAACCTGGGCGGCAACTTCTGAATTAGTCAACATTAAGTGATACGCTCATCCCTTTGAAAAACCAAAGAGACCCTAAAATTGCGTTTCTAAAATTTCTAATTAGGAAAACTTCCGTGACGAAGCCCCTACATTTACGCTCTTTCCAACTGTCACAAAGCTTCAAATGCATTTTCAAGACCTTCGATTTAGAAAACTTTTCGGAGGAGAGCTACGAACTTGCCCTTTTTCTCTTAACTGGGCAAAACATAGGATAGAACAGCTTTTTTTTGAGGCTCCATTTTCAACCTCTTACCCCACCCCCCATCTTGGTCTAACGTTTCTAAAGATAGCTTTAAAATGTGCTTTCAGGTCGACGAATTTTGACCCCTTCCCATATAATAAAAATGAAGACAGCTTAAAATTGTGCTGTTAAAGCCTCAATAAATGTCACATTTTTCGGGAAAAGCAACTGAACCTTCCTATCCATTAACGTCACCGAACAGCCTAAAAATGCAGTTTTAGGCCTTCAATCTCAAAACATTTCATTTCCGTTTAAAACTTCAGTATTAACAAATTGCTCAGAGCAGTCGAATTCTGACCGACCTGATCCTTCCTGTAACGTGATTAAAGATAGTGTAAAATGGGGGTTTAGCACATCAACTTCAAACTTTATAAACCCCATCTCATCCAATATCTTCAAAAATCGCATAAATTAGGGTTTTTTAAACTTCAGTTTCAGAAAAATTCTAAGGAAGAGGCTACAAATGTCCCCGCAGTCACCTAAAGTCACAAGCTGGCTCAAAATTTCGCTTTTAGAAATTTCGGAAAGAATTTCGCGACGCCTTTTTTCCCCCTCAATGATGAAGAGATGAAAATAAACAACAATTTTTTTTTCGAGAAAGATTTCAGGTAGGAAACCCCCGCCTGACCTCTCTCTCATAACGTTGTCTGTCAAACAACGGTTAAAATCGCGTTTTTGAGAAGTCATTTTCAAAACGTTTCCAGGGGAGCAGGAAGAGCCATCTGACTTTCCAACATTTTTAGAAACATTCAGCCACTGCCTAACGCCCACCAAAGATAGCCTACAATTGCGTTTTTGAAACTTCAACATCGAAAAACTTCCAGAGAGCTCTTCGGAAGTTCCCTACTCTACTTAATGTCATTAAAGATTGCCAAAAATTGATTTTTCTATGGAAAATATTTCGGGAAGAAAATCCAGTTTGAATCCCTTACACCACTAAATACAGCCTACACATTTGTGTTTCTCACAGTCTAGTCAAAACACTTTTCGAGCAGCTCCCCCGAACGTTCCCCAATCTCTTCGAAAATCCAAAGATATCCTAAATTGCATTTTGACTCAAATTCGGAAATTTTTTTTGAAAAATCCCGCTTCCCCCTAATGGCACCAAAGAAAGGTAAAAATGATTTTTTTTTTGTTTTTTGTTTTTCAAAATTAATCTAGAAGGAGCTCTAAGCTTCTTTCCTATTAGCATTAGTAAAATTTCAAATTTTGACTTAACTTTTGGAATTTTTCGGTGAGGCCCTGAACTCTTTCTTTTTCAGCAAGAAAAATATGAAGAAATAAAATAAATTCCCTTTTTTTTAATTAAGTTCTTATTTTTACTTCAAATACTTTTGACTCTATAAAGTATTAGCTATTTTTTTCAAAAGGGCGGCAAATTGAGGAACCGCCCCGGGCGGCAGAAAGTGTAGCTACGACACTGCTTAAACCATTGCGAGAGACGTTGTTCAAACTACAAAAGGGGCCCCATACTTGAAACAGCTTAGGACCCCGTTAAGTCTAAATCCTGCCCTGGATTGGACCCCTCCGAAGTGAAATCCTGGCTACGCCAATGCTCTTGTATGATATTTCGTATGAATCTAAAGGGCAAACTGATATTCCGGAAAATTTATAACTTTTATAAATACAGATTGAACACCCAGATGTTATCACTGAGTGTTAAAATGTCATAATTTGTCAGAAAATAGTTAATGTTCTTTTTCCCTCACCGTAATTTATAACTACCAGTTCTTTATTTTGCTGACTCTTTATATTTAAAAGAGCAGCACATACAGCTTTAGTTTAAATCTCTTTAAAAAAAAATCATTTAATAAACGGGCATGTGCAGGTTTTTCCGTTTGTCTGTGTCATCAGTATGCCGTACTACAGGGCTGTCGAACTGAACTTCTTTTTCAGCATATTTCGTTTTTCGACATTTATTGCGTATCAAGTAGCATCCGAGACTACCCTTCTCGGTCAAGACGGGGTCCCGAAAATTTCCTCTTGATCGCCCTTTTATACTCCTTTCATTAATTTGAGAGAAAAAGGTACAGGACATCTACAGATCAAGGTCAAGCAATCCTACCCTGCACGCTAGTGTTCAAACGAATTCCTAGAAATAGAATTGCCTAGCGTTGGCGGAGGGAGACAGGGAGGGAAGAGAGAAACATTTCAGATAAGCAAAATCTGCCTGCGATTGGTTGAAAATAAAGCCTCCCCCTCCCCCCTCACTGATTCTACGGTCTTTGTTGATTTCGAAAAAGGAATTTGAGAATTTGCTCTTGTCGCTTCAATGTTTGGGAGCACATATTTTTGCGAAAGTGCTTCTTCGACAATGAACTTTATCAAGAATCGTCACAGGAGCTATCTCTCTCTCCGACAGTTCATTGATAGACCTTCTTCTGCTGGCAACGAAAAACATCGATGTTGGCATTCCTGCCGTTGTAAGGAAGGCGGATCTGCCTCAATTTTCCAATTAAAATTGTTTTATAATACTCCTTGTTCATTGTTTTATAATTAATTACCTCTAATACATTAAGAATTCTTATTAATTGTTATTGCATAAGAGGTAAGAGCTTATTGTTCAAATTTTTCAAACTGCGGCCCGCCAGGTGATCAGTGACCGGAATTCTGGCCCGTGGGCTCTTTGTAGTTGGACAGCTCTGCAGTAGTACATTAACCCCTCGTTATATCGCGCTTTTCGGGGGACAAAGAAAAAGAGTGATATAATGGAGGGCATTAAAAATAGTCATGTCTAATACGCAAGTAAATTGGCATTTGTTCTTTTTGACATTAGTTTCTAATGGTTTCGATGTGGGTACTATCACACCTATTGAAATTTAAACAAGTAAATTTTCACCGTCAGAAAGGTAAAATCATCCAATGGCGAATGAAGACGATCTTTCTGAGCTACCGCGAGATAAGAATGAGCTCTCCAATACCCTCCTATTCCGAGTAGGTTTTCTAATCCGTTTTACTCGCTGTAGAAAGGATGTGAACAGTAAAAGAAACCAGATTGTTTCCAGGAAACTATTTCGCCCGTCCAGATCATTATTCCCTTCTTTGATGCAAATCCTGGTTTGTGCAACCAAGTACAAATCTTTTCTGTACTAAAAGAAGGGCTATGTTCTCTTCTACATGGGCTACTATGACACTTGCTTGATGTCTCTCACTCGTTGTAAAGGCAATGTATCAATACAAAAGAAGATGTCAAGTAGTTTACAGACCATCTTAAACTGAAATATACTGTGCGGGTATGTACATTTGGATGCCAGGAATTGCTGCTGCTTTTCCAGCGAATGCAGAAGAAATGCTTCATTTTGTTTATTGGCAAAATAGAGAAGAAAGAGACCTTCCATATGTTTTCAGAAATGGTTTCAAACGTAAAGAAAAGTTTTTTTCTTATTTTAGGCTTTAATATTTCGGGAGACAGAAGAAAAGAGCGATATATCCGAATGAGCGATATAACGAGGTGCGAAATAACGAGGGGCTACTGTACTTCAGACGAAGAACGTAGAAGCAGGAGAAAATGCTACAAATTGATTTCATTGATGAACTGTCAAAAATGCATCGCTATTTAATTCCGACTCAGTCTTGTTTGCTTCAATTTCAAGTAAAATACGATTATGATTGTTATGCTGGGGTGTTGACTTACCACCAGCAGGGCGGCCGTGATCGTATAGTGGTTAGTACATTGCGTTGTGGCCGCAATAACCCAGGTTCGGATCCTGGCCACGGCACCATATGTTATGCTGGGGTGTTGACTTACCACCAGCAGGGCGGACGGTATGCGTATAGTGGTTAATACAAGAATCTCCTGGTTACAGGAGTTAGGAGTATGAGTTTGGCTGCATCAAAAACGATTAACGTTAGGTCAGAAAAACACCCGCACAGTCTTTATTCTCTCTAGGAGACATTAGATATTACAATAACTTGAACTAGGTGTACACCTTAAAATGAGCATGATTGAAAATTATAGCATCATTAGAAATTACTCCGATTAAACAAACATGGTAAAAGAAAAAATACATGCGCCTAGGGGTTAAACATAGTAAAAGAAAATATACATGTACAAGAAAAAAAACAACCTCACCCAAAGAGTCCAGATCAAACACTCGTACGACGACGCCGGATGTATTTTGGATCATAGCAGCGACCTTAGGTCGCGCGCGGGCCGTAGAATCGACCTCTACGAGCCCTCGCTTGAGAGACACGCGCACTAGATACAGATTCTTCGCCTTATCGGCCACTGCTTTCACTTTTACTCGGCGAGGGAGCCGGACATTTTTCCAACAGGGCTAGGATGTTTTACTACCCTTGTTCCGGGGATCCTGCAATGTTCAGACGGTGGGAAGTCGTTGCGCCATTTTCACACGTGCTCAGTCGTGCAGGGGCTGCTCTGCTGCGCTGGGGCTGCTCCGCTGTGCCAGGCTCTTTGCTCCGGGGATATGATAACAGCTCAGGCGGTGGGAAGTCGTTGCGCCATTTTCACACGTGCTCAGTCGTGCCGGGGCTGCTCCGCTGTGCCAGGCTCTTAGAGAGTTGCGAATGTGGCTCCAAAGACTTATTAGATGAATTCAGATGAGGCTGCAGGCGGTGCTAGAAGATTGCCGGCGGCTTGAGCATCAATTTTCCGGGGCTATGTTTCCGAGTTCAGAGTTGCTAGTCTCTGGCCGCCATCTGCTTCCATCGGGCACTATGTGGCTTATTCATGCCTGCATTCTAATTTCACTTGGGCCGAAGACGGTGTTCTTTTTGGGGAAGAGTTGATTTTTTTTTTATTATCTCATTCTTGAGACATGTTACCAAAAAAAGGCTTCTCTCTTTCTCTGCTTCTTCCAGGCCTCACTCGTCTTCCGACCGCGTCTCTCCATGGCTACCCGAGCAAGTGGCGGGAAGGGGAAAAAAATCTCTCTCCAGATAGGCTGGGAGAAAAACAGGTTTTCATTTGATGCACGCTGTATGGTGCTGACATCTAGGTTTGGTGCATGGAGTTAATTGATTTCCAGTATGAGGTATTATTTGAAATTGTGACAAGTTTTGTTGTCACATTTATCCCCCCCTTAAAAGCAAAAAAACAGGCGCGTTACACTGTCAACATGGTAGGCACATCCTACGAGCTCGTCGAATTGGTGACATACATGATAAATGAAAAATTCTTGAATAAAATTGCATATATGTATATAATAGAAAAACAAATACAAAATATTCATATGATGCAGCAACTCATATTTTGTTATTGATAAGATTCGATCATCAACTCATGAGGAATACCAAAAGCGTTGGGTTGCGAAATTATGTCGTTTGTTTAAAATGTCCCGATTGCACGTATCAACTTTAGCCAACATTACTGCACAAAATCTTATGGTCGAGAGAGAAGAAAATATAAAAGGAAAAAAAAATTTTGTTGCTGAATTACAACATTTTTTTTTTTTTTTTTGTTATATTCCTGATCAGTCAAACACGGAACCAGCCAGCTATCAAACCGAAAGAAAATGTAATTTTGGCCAAAAATTACATTTACAGGAAAACAAATTTTGGCATTTTCCTTACTTTTTCTTTTCTCTACCAGAGTGCGGCAATAAGGACATGACACGGCAAAGGGAACACAAAGATCAAAGCAAATTAGTGCTGCAAATTTGGACGCAATTCATGAATGGGGATTAATTTGCTCGCATGTACTTTCATTTCTTTATCATCTTTTTGAATGATATAATTATCATTTCTGATTGTACGTGTTATCTCATAGGGCCCTGAATTTTTACTATCTAATGCAGTTGAGCCATGGAAGTTCTTTAAATATACTTTGTCCCCTAATTTAAAAATATGCTTTTTCCTGCCTTTGATTTGTTTGTTCGCAGTTTCGAAGTATCCTTCCTCATTTTCCTGCACAATTTTTTTTGCTTCAGCAAAGTGTTCATTTAACTTTTTTATGTACACAGAATGACTTTCGACCGTTTGGGGTTGCTCAAAATTGCTGAATGGCATATTCAGTTTCCTCCCAAAAAACAATTCAGCAGGAGCAAACTGTGTGACCGCATGGACAGAATTGTTGTAATGGAGTTTAAAAAAAAGTAGTCTGTGTGGCCACTCAAATACTTTCTCAGACATTGCGGAGAGACTCTGTTTTAAAGACAAGTGTATTCGTTCAATCAAGCCATTTGATTCCGGATGATATATAGAGGATTTTCTGTAATTAATTTGCAAATTTTGTAAATAATCCTCGAATTCTTTGGAGCGAAAATTTGGACCGTTGTCAGATAACAAAATTTTGCATAGACCAAATCGGGAAAAGTAACCATTCATAGCCTTTATTATGGCAGGGGTTTTGATGTTTTGTAAAGGGATTGCCTCCAGATGCCTAGAATAGTGGTCGACAATTGTTAGGATGTAATTCTTATTGTCGTAGCTACGAGGCAGAGGCCCAACACAGTCGATTGCTAAGATCTCATTTGGGGCCAAATGACTCTTTGGAATCAATGCACATTTTGTTTTTGTGCTTCTAGACTTATTTTCCAGACATTTAGAACAATTGTCACAGAAACTCTTAGTATCCGAAAACATCCCTACCCAAAAAAATTTTTGTTAAAGAAAATCATAGGTCTTTTTGACACCGAAGTGTGGTGCATGTGCATTTTCTAAGCAAGTTGTTATAAGTGAGCGCGGAA
Source organism: Uloborus diversus (assembly GCF_026930045.1). NCBI lineage: Eukaryota > Metazoa > Arthropoda > Arachnida > Araneae > Uloboridae > Uloborus > Uloborus diversus. Next base: position 174,829 of record NC_072739.1, read on the forward strand.
TTACGATTTTATTATGAATTGATTTATTTTTTCCCCTTGGGTTTGTATGTTTGATCACGACAACATTGGTGTGTGAGTCGACAAAATAGGGTTCCTTAGGGGTCAGAGTGTTGTTTTGAATTTTTTGCAAGATACCAGATACAAAAGTATCCCTTTCCTGATGCTGCCTTATGATTTCATGTGTGATATGATTTTTTAATGCAAAGACATTTATGTTATTTATTTTTACAGTGTCGTCAATGCATCTGGTCAAATAATCACTTGGGTTTCTGAAACCGGGCAGATGTGAAATCTTGTAATCAAAAGGCTGCAGGTATTGCCTATTGGCCAACGTGCAACAATGTCAGGTTGTTTTTCTAACTTCAGATGATACGTTAGTGCCTTTGCATCGGTTAAAATTGTAAAGGGTTTTGCATACAAATTTTCATGAAAATGTTTTACGGATGCAAAAATTGCCAAGAGTTCACGCCTAATTGAAGGATAACGGGATTCAGCACCTGACAACTTTCTTGAGTAAAATTCAATGGGATAGAATTTTCCCTTATCCTTTTGCATTAATATGCCACATATTGCCTGCTGAGAAGCATCAGTCACAAGATACAATTCTTCATTAGGGTTCAAATTTCTTAATACAGGCTTCTTAAGTATTGTGTCCTGCAATGTGTCGAAGGCATTTTGACATTCAGAGTTCCAAATAAAAGGTGTGTTTTTTTGGTTAGATTGGTTAAAGGTTCAATTACTTTTGAAAAATTAAAAATCATATGCCGAAAATAATTTACCATTCCCAGAAATGATTGAAGGGTTTGAAGATCTTTGGGTTTGGGAAAAGACAAAATTTTATTGATGTTTTCCTCCGATGGAGAATACCCATGTTTATCAAGGGTGTGGCCCAAGTACACAATTTTGTTTTTGCATATTTGCATTTTAGCAGGGTCTAATGTCAAGTTGAATAATCTCAGTCGATGGAAAACATCACTTAACAATTTGAGCATTTCAGGGAGTGATAAAGAGGCTAATATGATATCATCCAAGAAAAATTGAACATTTTTGCCTGTCAGGCCATTTAAACATTTAGATATGGCCAAATGGAAGAAAGAAGTGGAATTTTTGGCACCGAACGGCAAGCGGCAAGGCTGGAAATTGGCAATTTCGGAGCAGAAAGCAAGTTTTTCCTTGTCTTGATCCTGAAGTTTAATTTGGAAAAAAGCAGACTTAAGGTCCAAAACACAATAATAATTCTGACCAGCAATATTTTGTATGATTTCAGCAATTTTAGGAAGGCATATTTTAAAGGATTCAGTTATGCTATTTAATAACCGGTAGTCTATTACCATGAGAAATTTCAATTCTTTGGAATCTTGGTTGGGATGACTGCCTTTCCTGACAAAAAGTACAGGGAAATTATAGGAACTAGTGCTTGGTTCGATCAACTTGGCTTCTAGGAGCTGGGCAATCTCCCTCTGAGCAAACTGTTTTGCAACTTTAGGAATGGGGTAGGGCTTTGTCTGCAAAGGAAAATTGTGAAGAAGTTTGAATTCCGGGGTAACGGCGTCCGTCAGACCAAGCGTGGCATAACTGTTTGAAAAAACAGAGTAATTATCCATCAACAACTTCAAAACTTCCTTTCTATCATTTTCATTAAGGTGATTTAAATCAAAGTCAGACTCCTTTAATTCTTCTTTCCTCAAACTGTCAATATCCTGGGTATTCAAATTGTTGACCTGAAAAATCTGCTCCTTTGTGGGTTTCACTAAATTATTTTCATTGAAAGTTCGAGTGTCCCAACAATTGTTGTTTTTCTGATTTTGATTTTCTTCGCAGTGTCATTCTCGATAATTGTATAAATAAAATTGTCACAAGTGGTTTTGTGAATGGAATCACTGATTCGATAACCAATTCTATTTGTTTTTGGGGTGAGCAAGACCTGTTTGTGCATCTGCATTTTTTCTGGGATTGCAAGTTTCACTACCTCAAAATTTCTTGGCAAAATAGTTATATTGTTAACAACTTTAGCATTGTATATACATTTGTCCAAATCGGTGTCATTGGGAGTCTGATTATTTTCAGGTTCAGTGTGAGGGTCAAAAAATTTGAAGTGATTATTGTCCATGATAAGCCTGTTATTGGCAGGATCAATTATCAACTTGTTTCTCTGTAAGAAATCATATCCTAATATGAACTGATAATTGTAGCCCCAGTTGTTTTGAGTGACGAAAAATAGGTTCCTGAACCATTTAGTGTCTATTTTGAAAGACAGGTTAACAGATGACATGTAAGGAACGGTGGAGCTGTTCAAAAGTTGAATTTTGACTGAACGGGAGACATACTCCACCTTTGCAACTTCTTTTATTTTAGATAATATGTCAGCCTGAGCCAAGCTGATGCTTGCACCTGAATCGATAAGAGCAATGTAAGTCTGTTTGCCAAATTTAATTTCAATTAATGGTAAACTGCAAGGATTTTGAGTATTACATGATGATAAAATCTGAATTTCAGAATTCTCAGCTGACTCATTATCATTGGAAGAAATTTTGGGATGGTCCCTATTCACGTCAGATTTTAAGTTTTTTCTTTTGTTTTGAGAACTTTTTTTACTGTCATTACTAAGGGTTGCTTCTTTTTTTTTGTGGGGTTTCTGTGGGATCCCTTAGTTCTATTTTCTTATTTTTCTGCCAAAAACCCCCTTTTAGTTTAAATTCCCTCCATAGTTTGAATTTCTTTGGTAGGGTTTGAAAGGACCTCGCCTACTAGTAAAAGATCTACGACTGCCCCTATTGGTTGAATGCCCATTAAAACTACCCCTTTGGCTGTAATTACTGCCCCTATGACTGTATAAATTTCCCCGCTGACTATACGAATTTCCCTGCTGACTAGTGTTAGTAGGGTAATGCCAACATTGGGTGGTGAGATGTGGTTTCCCACAAATATGACATGAAATTTTGTCATTTTGAAAATTTGTCGTGAAATGGGACCTAGGAATGAATTCCTGAACAGAAGGATTGGCCCAAGACGTGGTTGGTAAATTTTGTTGTTGGGTGTTATTCACCTGGACAGAATTTTCTTTGAAGTGATTTAACTGATCAGTGAGAATTTTTATTTGCTTATTCGTCTCTATTTGGTTTTGAAGTAAAGTTTGAATCTCAATATTGGGGCGACAGCTTTTGTTTGAAACACTATACTCATCAGAGCTAAATGCACTTTCTATATTTTTGGCAAATTTTGCCGCTTCCTCAAAATTAACTGGACCGAGTTTTTTGACTTCAATTTTGATGTCCCCCCTTAAGGCTTCTAAGAGTTTTGAAAATTTTAAATTTTCCTTTAATTTCTGAATTTCAGCTGAAGGATCATTGACATCAATGTATTTAGTGGCAGCTATTTCAATTTGCTCGATTAAGTCCGAAACTGACTGATTTGGTTTCTGCCTTATATTAGAGAAATTCTCCTGCACTTGTTGAAAATTTGTTTTCACAGAAAATTTATCTATCAATAATTTTGTTAAATCATCAAAACACTTAGCTGATACAGCACGAGGGTCGTTGATCAGGAATTCAAGTGCTTTGTTCTTTAAATTTAATTTTAAGAATATTAACTTCTTTTCAGGTGACCATTTCTCTAACTCAGCAACATCTGATATTTGTGAAACGAAATTTCTGACACATTCATTTTCCTGGCCTGAAAAAGAGGGTAAAGCATTTGCCAAAGACATATTTGGTGAATTAAAATTGTGCGCAGCGATTGGGGATGTGGCTTGATTAACTCTGGCGAGTGATTTACTTCGCGTAAGCATAATACATGGCAAAAGGAGATTTTGACACAAATTTCATACCAATGTTAAAAAAAAAGATACCTTACCCCTAAAAATTGTACATATAAACAGTGAATAATCATTGCAACACTTCGAATTACATTGCAAAAAAAAAGTTCATTTCATGATGAAATATCTCACTATGTTTGATAATCAATACATATAAATACCCCTAACATAATCTATGTAATATATAAATGCAATAATTTCAAAATTTCAATTCTAAAGAATTCATGCATCGTTGAATAAAAACACTTCAGAATGGAATTATGGCATATCACAAAACAATGTATGAGTTGACGATCGAATGAATTTATAATTGATCACAACTTTCAAATGAAACAAAATTAAGCTCAATTAAAAATATTTTTTTGAATTCCTCGTGAAAATTCAATAATAATAATAATAATAATAACCCAGAAACTCAACCTTGAGATAAAAAGGAAATTTTTTTTTTTTTTTTTTTTTTTTTTTTTTAACGGCACCATATGTTATGCTGGGGTGTTGACTTACCACCAGCAGGGCGGACGGTATGCGTATAGTGGTTAGTACAAGAATCTCCTGGTTACAGGAGTTAGGAGTATGAGTTTGGCTGCATCAAAAACGATTAACGTTAGGTCAGAAAAACACTTCTTTATTCTCTCTAGGAGACAATAGATATTACAATAACTTGAACTAGGTGTACACCTTAAAATGAGTATGATTGAAAATTATAGCATCATTAGAAATTATTCCGATTAAACAAACATGGTAAAAGAAAAAATACATGCGCCTAGGGGTTAAACATGGTAAAAGAAAATATACATGTACAAGAAAAAAAAACAACCTCACCCAAAGAGTCCAGATCAAACACTCGTACGACGACGCCGGATGTATTTTGGAGCATAGCAGCGACCTTAGGTCGCACGCGGGCCGTAGAATCGAACTCTACGAGCCCTCGCTTGAGAGACACGCCCACTAGATACAGATTCTTCGCCTTATCGGCCACTACTCGGCGAGGGAGCCGGACATTTTTCCAACAGGGCTAGGATGTTTTACTACCCTTGTTCCGGGGATCCTGCAATGTTCAGACGGTGGGAAGTCGTTGCGCCATTTTCACACGTGCTCAGTCGTGCAGGGGCTGCTCTGCTGCGCTGGGGCTGCTCCGCTGTGCCAGGCTCTTTGCTCCGGGGATATGATAACAGCTCAGGCGGTGGGAAGTCGTTGCGCCATTTTCACACGTGCTCAGTCGTGCCGGGGCTGCTCTGCTGCGCTGGGGCTGATCCGCTGTGCCAGGCTCTTAGAGAGTTGCGAATGTGGCTCCAAAGACTTATTAGATGAATTCAGATGAGGGCTGCAGGCGGTGCTAGAAGATTGCCGGCGGCTTGAGCATCAATTTTCCGGGAGCAAAGAGCCTGGCACAGCGGAGCAGCCCCAGCGCAGCAGAGCAGCCCCTGCACGACTGAGCACGTGTGAAAATGGCGCAACGACTTCCCACCGTCTGAACATTGTAGGATCCCCGGAACAAGGGTAGGAAAACATCCTAGCCTTGTTGGAAAAATGTCCGAATCCCTCGCCGAGTAAAAGTGAAAGCAGAGGCCGATAAGGCGAAGAATCTGTAACTAGTGCGCGTGTCTCACAAGCGAGGGCTCGTAGAGGTCGATTCTACGGCCCGCGCGCGACCTAAGGTCGCTGCTATGATCCAAAATACATCCGACGTCGTCGTACGAGTGTTTGATCTGGACTCTTTGGGTGAGGTTGTTTTTTTTCTTGTACATGTATATTTTCTTTTACCATGTTTAACCCCTAGGCGCATGTATTTTTTCTTTTACCATGTTTGTTTAATCGGAATAATTTCTAATGATGCTATAATTTTCAATCATACTCATTTTAAGGTGTACACCTAGTTCAAGTTATTGTAATATCTAATGTCTCCTAGAGAGAATAAAGAAGTGTTTTTCTGACCTAACGTTAATCGTTTTTGATGCAGCCAAACTCATACTCCTAACTCCTGTAACCAGGAGATTCTTGTACTAACCACTATACGCATACCGTCCGCCCTGCTGGTGGTAAGTCAACACCCCAGCATAACAATGATCAAAAAATAAGTTAATTTTCCAGAAAATTTACATCAACAGTTCTAAAAAATGTGAGAGTGCATTTACATATGTATTTCCTCTCGTTAAATCACACTTCCTCTTGCGTCTCTCCTGTTTATGTATGTATGCAAAGAACGAATATTAATAAAAGAAAATAAGTTGAAAATAAATCCATGTTTTTACTTCTTGGACATTGTGTGTGGTAAAAAAAAAATCTCGTCTCTCAATTTTCAAAAAATTAAAAAAAAAGAAAGAAATGACGATCACTGACCACAAACAGATAAAAATTCTAAGAAAAAATTAAAAGTTAACAACTTCGGATTATTTTTCATTTGGGAAAAAATATTACTTTTCGAAACGCACTAGTATACCACGCATGTGTCTTCTTCTTCTTTTGAGGCAGTGTGCAGTTTCAGCAGCGTCTCTAAGCACCGGCACGGGTCCGCAACCGTCGCTTACAACTGAATATAACTAAGGTAAACTTTCATCTCTGATATCTTTTTATCGTAAAACCACCCAAGAGCATATGCATAACACAAAAAAAAAAAAAAAAAAAATTGCAAAATTATGTTAGTTTAATTTGTTTGATGATAGATATAGAATTTGGAATCATCGAAATAACGCCATTTTATAAGAGGTATGAGGTTAGGTTATTGTAACGCCATGTCTTGTCGATAATCGTGATAAATAATGGAGTTGGCGGATTCTCTCTTTTATTTTTTTTAACATTTTAATGTAGTTTAAAGGAATATCTGTTTATTTATTTGGTGAGTTATCTAGTAATGTTCTTAAACGTTTCCCAGTTTTCTATCGGCTGATTCATTTCTTTGCATGAACTTTATATGACTACGCTGACTCGTCATTTTGAACTTTTTTGAGAGGTGGAGTAGAGAGCAAGAAATATAAGTTTTACCCAAAAACAACAAAAACCACTCCTACTTATTTTCAAAAACATAATTTTTTGAAAGCCGGGGGGGGGGGGATTGTCCTGCTACTCTACCAACTTTCGAAACATTTTGATTCATCAATTCTTTCAGCTAAATTGAACTTTTAGTTTTTCGAATAAAAATCGTAATGTGAGTTTTAATTTCGCTGTTCGTAAGTAATTTATATTACAGTCCTATTATAAATAATAGCCACTGATCGAGAAACCCACGTGTTTCAGCAAATGAATGATTTTTTTGAGCAATCACGATTGCTTATTGTTCTCATTTGACTGTTTTCAATTCCTATGATTTTATTTTCCCACCAGCACTCACTGCCAGCACCACCGTCGTCCGGCCTCACGATGCTGCTCCTCTCGCGAAAACCGTCTCCAGGTTGAGTCCAAATCCTACACACACGCCTACGCACACATGCACACACTCATGCCTGCGCACAGACACAAACACACTCCTACACACACACACAAGTGCCTACGCAAACACACACGCTCGTGATTGCAAAAAACATAATTTGTAATAATACATACAGGGTGATTATAATTAAAGTTCCACTTTCAAAACGCTGTAAAAATAAAACCATTGATCAGAATGACGTCAAACTTCAACGGAATATTATCGAAGAAGGGGGGTACTTCATGAGAGAAGAAAAATAAATAGTTGGAATTTCAGCAATAGATGGCGCTGTAAGCATCATAATTTAATGGTGGTCGACTACAAATGACAAATAAATCATAAAATATTACCTAATGTGTAAACTATACGTTAAAACACCGTACTACTCTGCGTACAAAAGGCTATTGGTGTGTTACTGTTAGTTAAGCAAGCCCATCCAACACGGACAGGTCATATCACATCGGATGGAAAAAATCGGTTTTTAATTGTCCTGAGGCCAAAAACCGCATAAAAAGTATCAGTTAAAATAAAATCGGTCTTTAATTTTCGTGAGACTGGCGCAAAAGATATTTAATATAATGTATCCCGTTTTCTGTAACAAGTTGAAATCGAGAAACAGCATGTTCCACAACATATTGAAGTTTTTCCGATGTCACGTTTAGAATGTGTTGCGCAATGCATGCCTTCAGCTCAGCAAAGTTCGCAATCGGAGCACTGACCACAATAGCTTACAGATAGCCCCATATCCAGAAGTCACACGGGTTAAGATCAGGTGATAGGGACAGCCGGGTCTTTCATTGAGACTGTCATGGTGAACTTCTCAGATGCGGAATGAGGGAAAAAACGTGTATTTGGCGTTTTTATAACAACTTCAATGAGCATGACAGGTGTTTTGATTTACATATTCGGACACTTGCAGCGCCATCTATTGCTAAAAATTCCAACTATTTTTTTTTATTTTGTCATACGTTTCCCCCTTCTTCGATAATATTCTGCTGAAATTTGGGGTCATTCTGACCAGTATTTTTATTTTTACAGCGTTTTGAAAGTGGAACTTTAATTATATTCACCATATATATATATATATATATGTATATATATATATATATATATATATATATATATATATATATATATATATATATATATATATATATATATATATATATATATATATATTAATGTCTTTTCAGGGGAATGAAGAAACGAAAAAATGGTCAGCAATGAGCGCTACCTACTAGAGTTTAGGGCTTATCCACAGGAGTTGGAGTTACAATTTCAACTTTCGAAATATCACCAAACAGGCAATAGCTTCATTAAAGTGCAGAAATTTTTTTAACCCGTCATACCTTGACGGGCGATTTTCGAGTCTTATATTAATCGATATGGGTTTGAGTTTCTGATATTTTTGTTTTATTCTGCCGAAAACAGATGTAATTTTTTGAATTGTTTATAAATTTCCATTACATGAAAATCCGATAAGCTCTAGATACACTTGCGGCGTCAGATAAACCAGGAGCGTAGTAGCGGGAAATCGTGCATTGCCACAACATTGCTTACAAGCGTTCTTGTATGATATTTCGTATGAATTTAAACGGCAAACTGATATTTATGCAAAATCAAGTTTTTAAAACGCAACTTTTAGAAACACAAAGGAAACACCCTGAGTGCGAAAATATCAAAATAATTTGTCAGAAACAAAGTTAAAGCTCTCTTTATTATTGCACTTTATATCTGCCAGTGTTTTATTTTGCCTATTCTAAATAAGTAGAAAAGCAGCGTTTCATTTGCAGAGAAGTTTGTTTACTTGTTCAGAATCCCGAAAGAGAATGTCATCAGATAGTCTCTTCTGCGTAGAAAGATTAGCTTAACATCCAAGGGACCGGTCCTCGCCGCGTCACCCTTCCTCCGCTGATGATCTCCCCCCTGACCTGACCTCCATCTTCGAAAGGACTCGGGCTACGTGAAGCTAAAAAAGGGCTAGATTTCGTAGCGCCATCTGTAGCATACCGCCGTAAGCACAAATGAGGTATCCGCGCACTTTGTCAAAATTTAATTACTGTCACGGCGGCCGGTTATTAGCAATTTAGTTTACCTAAATCTCAAGTTTTTTGGTTCATTTGCGAACGCGAAATATTAAAAAAAGCTTTAGGGTATAATTGGTGCATATTTCTAAGGCATAGTAACAAATACTATGCCTTAAATCACATAATAAGCCTTCAATGCAGTATTTGCGCAGTTACCCGTTTTTGCCTTAGTTCTCATCTCATCTCATTAAATTTTGGGCAGGACTGGGGGATACCCCTATTTACCTGACTTCGTGGTAGTGAGTAGGAGAAGAAGTAACTAGCAATAGCTTACAATATTTGGAGGGGGAAAAAAAACCGTCGTCAGGGCCACAACTAGTAAAAAAAAAATAAAAACATTTAAAGTACAAGTAAAATGATGAAGGACTAGTTGCCTTAATGGGGAAAAAATTCTCCTAATTTGAGGAACCATTTTATGATTTTTTTGTAATTTTGCAAAATTTTATAATTTTTTTCCGTATTATTTTCAAAGCGTTTTATAAATTTTTTTGTCCGTTTTGATTTTATAATTTTTTTGAAAATTTTATGTTTATCGATTTATTTATTTATTTATTTATTTATTTATTTATTTATTTTTATTTTTCCATTTTTTTCTCTCGTTTTATATCAAAACGCAAGGGAGAAACCCAGAAAGGAAATAGGGGGGAAAAGATCTTCATAGGCAAGCTGCGGGTTAGGGAGAGGATTGTTCTTGGTACTCAGAGTGTCGAAGGTGAGAAGTCTGCAATGGGCAGGAAACTTATGGGTGGGGTTTTGTTGTTCATTGTAGAGGGCCTGATCTCTTATCAGGGGGTTGGGATGCTGATGAACGCTTTCGAAAAATTTTCTAGAATGTTTTATGATGTAATGGGAAATGGAGTCAGTATTTGCATCTCGATGAATGTCCTTGCCTTTTATGAACCAAGGGGGAGTTGCTGATTTGCCTAAGAATTCTATTCTGAGTGGACTGAATTTTCTTTAGATTTTTCTTGGCAGTGAAGCCCCAGATATGAATTGCATATTTTAGAACGGGACGGAACACCGTCTTGTAGAGGAGGACTTTGCTCCTGAAGGGGAGATGGCAGTACCGGTTTAACAGGGCCTTCATTTGATGGGTGCGAAGGGTTGTTTTCTCGATCTGATTTTTCTTATGCTTGGTGAAACTGAGTTTTCTATCTAGAGTGATACCAAGATATTTGATATCTTGGGAATAAGAGATTAGTTTTCTATTTATTTTAATTTGCTTGGGGTGAACAGCATTCCCTTTGGAGAAGAAAATTGTCTGAGTTTTGGTTGTGTTAATTGTGAGTTTCCGATTTTTGTACCAGGTTGCAATTATGTTGATGTGCCTTTGGAGCCGAGTACGGGCAACATTCCTTGACCGGTGCCTAGAAAGGATCGAGAGGTCGTCAGCGAAGAGGGAAAGAGCCGTGTAGTCGCTCAGGGGGAAGATCCGACATAAAGATGGAGAAAAGGGTGGGTCCCAGTACACTATCTTGGGGAACACCAGCCCTCATGGGGCGAAGCTGGGAGAGGGAGGAGCTAACCTTTACTTGAAAAAACCTATTTTGAAGGTAGTTGAAAATGAGCATGATAATGTAGTTTGGAAAATTGGGCTTGATAAGCTTATATGGGTGATTCCAAGGTGCCAAACTCTGTTGAATGCTTTGCTGATATCCAGAGAGGCACCGACAGAGAAATTTCTATGGTTGAAACCGTCCATAACGTAATTAACATTCCGAAGGAGCTGATGTATGCTAGAATGTTTTTGCCTGTAGCCAAATTGCTCATTTTGGATGATATTGTTTTCATTGCAGAAATAGCTTATTCTATTTTTGACAATTTTTTCGAGGATCTTCCCCAGAACACTAAGTAGGCTGATGGGACTGTAATTGTTAATGTTGTTGAGGGACGTTTCTTTCCTGTGAATGCAAACGACGATAGCAATTTTCCAACAATCAGGAAAGTAGGAACACCTGAGACAATTTTAGTAATATTAGTGACAACTTTGAGGGGGGTATTTTTGAGCATGTGGGCGCTGATATTATCCCTGCCAGGGGTTTTTTCTTTTGGAGGACTTTGATCAAGTCGCTAACTTCAGAGGGTGTGCAGAACTCATTGGGGGAGGGGGGGAGGTCAAGACCAAGGTAATTATGGACCGAGCTAATGACTTCTCTGTCAAGGGGGGAGGTGAGAGTATTGGTGAAGTTACCTTGAAAGGTGTCAGCAAAAGCATTAGCTTTTACCTAGTCTGTAGCAAGAGTACTGTCGTTGATAGTGAGTGTGGGGATGGGGTTCCTGAAATTGCGGGCAAGACGATAAAGGTTTCTGTTGTCATTTGGCAGGTTTTTAATGAAAGAGTTTCAGTTATCAGTCCTGTAGTCCCTAATAAGATCTTTGATAACCTCAGTAAGATGATTGATCTCAGAGAAGTCAAAAATTATCGCATATTCCATGCACGCTGCAATGTGTATCCAGTGACTGGACTAGAATTCACAAAAACTTTTCTTGTAAATACGATAAAACGGTTGCGCAACAAACACTGCTTCTTCTTGAAAGATGGATTCTTTTTCACAATTGGCTGCAGTGAAAGTTACCTTTCCGGAATGGACCAATCATTCTCCCAGACACGACTGCTCGACGGATCGCTAGATGCATAAGTCACACAGAATGCGGGTCTATACGTACGTTAGTCCAACTGCAATAGGTAATGCTACTAAAAGTACAAACTTCGTTTTTTTCTCTCTCTTACTTAAGACCAAACATATTAACTATTTTTAATCTTGTTTTATGAGCTAGAAGAACATAAACAGATTAAAAAATATTAATCGCAAAGCTACTTTGTAACTCCCAGGCTTTTTATCTGGTAGTTACAATATAACTAAAAATTTGAATTTCCTTGACTGTTTAAAGGAATACAACATTTGTAAATGAATAATACAAAAATAAGGCAATTAAAATGAAAAAAAAAAAAACACTTCAACTAGAAAAAAAAACCTTATCTTTATGGACTGTGTGGTAGGCCTTAATATTGCAGAAGAGCAAACACTTCTTTTTGACCCTAATTACCTGCTTGGCTGCTGATATATTTCAGCTTCAGAAATTCTTAAAATTCACCTTACATTCTTTTAAAATGACAAGTAAAAAAATCATTTTTTAGAGGAAATTTTAAATTTTAGGCCTCCTGCTGGACACCTAAATATTTTTTTTTAAGGTGGACAAATATTTTTGTGCTACATGTGGGACTTTAGGGGCAACCTTTTATCAAAATGAAATTTCGACTTTAAAAAAAAGTTTTTTTTTTTTTTTTTTTTTTTTTTCATTCCACCTAGTACACAGTGCTGGTTCACACATTCCGACCCAAGTCGGCACGGGTTGCCGTTGTTCAATTAACATGAAACTCATTTTACAATTGTTTTGACATAAATAGATAAGTATAAGAAGGTGTGCAACTTGAAATAGGATTTTGGGGGGGGGGGGGACACCCTGATTTTTTTTTCAAACCCGTGTTTTATACCCGATTGGTGGACGTCTAAGTACAAACGTGACAGTGCTATGTGACAACAAGAATAAAGCGTAATAATTATTCCTTTTTAAAACTCTGAACACGCAACCACCGTTTGTTTTGACTTTCGGCTGTTTCATTTGACGATAGACACGGTTTTTTTTTTTTGTTTTTTTTCTTAAAGCGAGAGCTTTTGTTTTCGTTTCGATAATTTTGGAAACCAGCAACAGTTACCCTCTTTATTTTTGCCATATGTCTTTCCAGTAGCACAGGGATCGACTCCACAAATCCAGCTAGGCAAAATTTCTGTGGTTAAAACAACTTGAAATAAAAGTTTACCACCAACATTTTCATCACAGAGTCACTATCTGAAGAACTTAATTCAATTGCCAGAATGTTTTTCAATAAGAACGCAGTGGTTGAACTCATTAATGGCCCAGAAATATTATTTTTCATAATTAAACCAATAAACTCTTTGTGCAAAGCAGCGCCATCTATTGAGTTTCAAAGAAAGAACGGAATAAAAAAAAGGAACGTGTAGCTTTTGCTTCGATTATATCTATTATATTAATTGAAATCAAAGGGATCACTTGAAGGGGCTAAATATGGGTTTTTTATTAATAATATTTCACTTTGCATACTTTTTTTAAGGTTCTTTTCATTGCAGATTTATCATTGCAGAACACTAAATGTTGCACGTTGAACAACTAACGCCTCTCTTCCTTAAAGCTAAATTGCCATCGCATTTGTCTCACAATGTGAACGGTCCATATAGGAATATAATACTGGGAACAGCGCCACCCAGCCATCACAAAACGATGGAGTTGCATGTCGATGGAACTAAGCAATTCAGATCAAATTGTTGATCTGACACAGTTGCAGTTTGTCGATAAGCTGAAGCACTAGCTTATCGACAAAATAATATAATTGCGTTTATTTTATTGCGTCTGCGTCGATCTTTTGCTAATTATAAGAGTGAATGAATGGGAAAAAAATTGCTCAACATTTTCCTCTTCAATTTCAATTCTATCATTTTGTTTAAAACTTACTAGGAAAAAAAACCTCACGTGCTAGCGCATACAGAATACACCTTCTAGTAGGAGCGCAAAAAGTTCTTTCGTATATAAACTACTATATTAGTATCGGCAATAGTATTAACAAATTCATAAGCGCGTCAGAGTTATAGCCCCTCCCCCCCTTGTTACGTTGGGGGCTAAACAAAAAATGAAATCTGCTACATATGCTGTAGGTTAAGAGCGAAATTTTTTAATACACCAATAAGACTGCGGTTCTTAACCTGGGTTGCGCAGCTTAATAGGAGGGCATAGAAGAATTTCAAGAGGGCATAAGCGTAAAAAATAAGTAAATGTAGCAGTAAAACGAACCGTGATTTGTTGAATTACTCAATTTTTCGTCGTTTCGTAAAACGTTTTTATAAAATACTCCTTTCTTCGGAGGGGGGGGGGAGGTGGTGCGCTTTTCATCCACACACATTGAGTCGTACTTTGTCGCAATAATAATCTTATTTGGAAAAACTTTTGCAGAACTAAGGCAGCATTCCTAATCATTTTTTAAAAGCAGTTAGCATAACAGACCATCTTCACCTATATGCCTCAATTTGATTCGAATTTTGTTTTAAATTTATTAGTTTTCCACATTCAAGTAAAATATTCAAATTAAAGTTGAAAGTTGTGACACTTTTTGTGTGCATCTTTTCAATTGCCTTTCAACTATTATTGGCAGCATCAGTTTAAACTGATCAGTGTTGCCAATTTAGCCCTTTTGGGGCTAGATCTAGCCCTTTTTCGGCTCGTTGAGCCCCGAAGAAGAAAATCTAGCACCTAGCCCCGAATCTAGCCCCTAACGCTTTTTTATTTTTTCAATAATGTTTTTGGCTGAGTTAGTTTATTAACCTTTAAAAATACATCTCCCATTTTTGCAACATCAGAATTTCTATTTGAACTTCATACGTAAACTGTAACCGACGTGCCAGCATCGGTTACAGTTTTCCTAGATGAGACAAAAGGTCGCAGACGCGTTCGCATAGCGCTACCAGTCGATTTAACTGGTTGATTGACATTTTTGAGCAATAATAAGTATTAATCATCTGTGCAAGTAACTACGTTATCAACCAAAATCTTTCCGCTATCTAGATAGGCCGACGCATCAGCTTAAGTTTAGCCATTTTGGATCAGATTTTTCATTGTTGCGCTGCTAGGGTTATCACAGCCAAGTTTTGGATTTCGCCAAATTTGCCGAAAATAATATATACGAGCCGGTGCATCAGCTCGTATATATCAGCTCGTATACACCGGTATCAGCCGGCTATAGGGGCTCTACATCAGCTTAAGATCAGCCTTTTTGGATCGGAGCGCGTGTTAGAGTGGTTGTCTTTTCTGGCGAGTAATCGAGTTTGGTGATTGTTCACTGCAAGCGATTCTTAGCGGCACGTGAATTGTTTATTAAATGAAGTATTATTTTTGGCAAATTTGGCGAAACCCGAAACTTTGCTGTGATAACCCTAGCAGCGCAGCAATGAAAAATCCGATCCAAAATGGCTAAACTAAAGCTGATGCGTCGGCCTGTGCGGCTCTAGTTCCATGGAGCATCGGTTGGTGCACCATTGACGTCATTAACTGTCAGCGATCAACTGACTGAGTTCGACTAGAAAACACATATCTATTTAAACATTTATAAAAAAATTTATTAGTTTTTATTATTGACCTTTTTCAACTATTCAGTTAATAGCTAAACTAAACTTAAGTACTCTGCTACAAAAACTGCTACATTATTAAATATGCTACTTTACTAAGGTATAAAAGTTGTATCTACATAATAACTAAGGAAAAAACGGGTAACTGCGCAGATACTACATTAAATGCTTAGTATTTGTCACTTTGCCTTAGAAATATGCACCAATTATACCCTAAAGCTTTTTTTAATATTTTGCCTTCGCAAATGAACCAATAAAAACTTGAGGTTTAGGTAAACTAAACTACTAATGACCGTCCAGCGACAGTAATTAAATTTTGATAAAATGTGCGGATACCATATTTGTGCTTACGGCAGTATACTACAGATGGCGCTACTGAATCTAGCCCCATTCGTCCATGCGTTGGCTTGATCTAGCCCTTTTTTTAGCTTGACTTAGCCCCAGTCCTTTCGAAGAGTTGGCAACACTGAAACTGATTCGATAGCCCACGAGGGAAGGGGAGGGTGGCGCAGCGCCTTACAAAGGATCTTGAACATTACAGGAACTCATATTTGTAATAATCCTCCCAGAAGTTGATCCCACGAGGATTTCAGGATTAGAAAAGAGCAGAGGATTGCCATTTAGTGGACGGCTGAAAAGCTGCTTTTCAAATTATATAGAATAGGTAGAATAAATAACTGGGAGATAGAAATTACAATAACAAAAAGAACTTTAACTTGTTTCTGACAAATTATTGTGATATTTTCGCACTCAGGGATTATATCAGGGTGTTTCATCTGCGTTTCTAAAAGTTGCGTTTTCAAAACTTGATTTTGCATAAATATAAGTTTGCGGTTGAAATTCATACGAAATATCATACAAGAACGCTTGTAAGCAATGTTGTGGCATTGCACGATATTCTCGCTACTACGCTACTGGTTTATCTGACGCCGCAAGTGTATCTAGAGCTTATCAGTTTTTTTATTTAATGGAAATTTATAAACAATTCAAAAAGTCACAGCATCTGTTTTCGGCAGAATAAAATAAACATATCAGAAACTCAAAGACATATCGATTAATATATCGCTAGAAAACCGCCCGTCAAGGTATGACGTGTGAAAATTTTTCTGCATTTTAACGAAGTCATTGCAGATTTGGTAATTTTTTCATAGTTGAAATTGTAACTCCAACTCCAGTGGATTAGCCCTAAACTATTGTAGGTTGCGCGCATTGTTGTTTATTTTTTCGTATATTCCTTCCCCTGAAAAGACACAGTCTTACCAGTAAAACTTAAGTTGCCGGATGGAGTTCAACCTTGTCACAATAAAGCCTTTCCCTGCATGTTTGCATGGTAAACATTGCAAAAAAAAAGTAATAATAATAATTTGAATTCTGAAATTTTTAATTCAAATTATGTGTTTTGCAATCATGAGTTGCGACAAGACTCTACTCATTGGAGTCAGTTTCTAGAAACGGCTCCTGTCCCCCCAAGCCTGTCCCGCCTCCTGGGCAGTTGTGTGTGTGTAGGTGCGCGTCCGCGCCTGAGTAGACTTGTCTGTTTGCACGTAGGCATGTGTGTGTGTGTATGAGCGTGCTTGTGTGTATATGAGTGCGTGTGTGTGTGTATATGAGTGCGTGTGTGTGTGTATGGACGTGTGTGTGTGTATGGACGTGTGTGTAGGACATGCACGCCACCGACCAGGAGAAGCTACCACCGAGGGACTGTCGCGCCTGCAGAGGCCCCTGGTCCAAGCTGAAAAATGAACCACAACATCAAGGACGGTCAAGTGAGAACAATAAGCAATCGTGATTGCTCAAAAAAAAAAAAATAATAATAATAATAATAATAATTATTCATTTGTTGAAAAACGTGGGTTTATCGGTCACTGGCTATTATTTATATCAGGATTGTTATATAAATTATTTACGAACAGCGAAAGTAAAACTGACATCCCGATTTTTATTTGAAAAACTAAAAGTTCAATCTGCTACGAAGTTTTCCCATCAAATGTGGCAAATTTAATGCACGGTCGAGCAACCGATGTGGGAGCGCCAAAAAGTACAAAGCTGCTTTCCGCGGTCGCCAATCTCCTTTCCATGTTTTTAATTTTCTCATTCACATGATTTTCAACTGTTGCGATACGGTTTTCTACTGTTTCAAATTTTTCCTCAAAAGCATCAACTCGATGCTCCATCTCATTAAATTTATTTTCCATCACAGTCTTTACCGAAGTAAGGTCGTTTTTAATTTCCTCTTGGTTTAAAGCTAAATCGTTTTTCAGCACCATTAAATCACTTTTCCATTGTACTTGATTAGCCGCCAATTCGTTTTTCAATTGTTCTTGATTAGCCGCCAATTCATTTTTCAATTGTACTTGATTTGCGGCAAAACTTTCAGTCAAGTCACTTTTCACAGCATTAATTGCTTCCAGAAGTTGTTTTAATTGGTCATCCATTGCGCGAGTAATCAACATAAAAAAATAAAGTCCCAAATTCAAACAGTCTTGATGAAAAAATGTCCAAAGTCACACTTACTCCAAGAAAGTCCAGAAGAAGCCCCACGTTGGGCGCATATTGTAACGGATCCGGTGCGACTTCCAACTTTCTTGAAAGGATGACACAGTTCTTGATTAAAAACACGGGAAATTTATTTACACTATGTACAGGAAAGAGCGTCAACAACTGCTAAATTAATCATCAGCAATTAAGCAAATATCACAAAACACCGTAAACTCAACGGTTACACACGTATTTACTTCCGAATACGAAAAACAACACAGCAAAATGCCTCGCAATAAACAGAGCCAATACACTCTCAGTACAAATTCTCTATCGAAAAAATTTTTTTTATCATGCATAACGGCTTTTTATACACACCGAAAGATATCTCTCAACTATTCCAGAAAATGCTACACCGTTCCACACTTTCTTATTTCTTTTCATTCACAAATCTTATCAATGAAAAAATAGGGACCCATATACTTCAGCCGAATGTATAGGGGCTGTATATTCATTACGGGAAACTATTTACAGGTTACGTTACTACAATAGTTACTATTTACAGAATTTGTAACAATACTAAATAAGAAAGAAAGTAAAAATATCTGCATTTTAAGCAAAGGGCAAATACAAAACAGCAGAAATACTGTGATCAGAAAAATGTAACTTTTGAACTGAATAATTGAATAGAATTAAATGAATTAATAATTATTCACATAGTTTTTTAAAAATTGGAACATCAATGAATAAATAAATAAAGAAAAATTAATTTTAATTTTGGCTATGTCTTTCGCAATAACGAGTTTGTGTGTGTGTGTGTGTGTATGTAGGCGTGTGCGTGTAAGTCTATCTGCAGGCATGTAGTTGTGTGCAGGCGTGTATATGCAGGTGTGTGAGTGTGTACGCAGGTGTATGTGTGTGTGTGTGTGTGTAGGCATCTGGTCGTGTGTAGGATATGGGTCCAACCTTTAGACGGTGCCCGCTGGAGTAGCAGTATGGGGAGGAGGTGGCCAGGGTGGAGTCCCTCCAAAAATCCTCCGGTGGTGGCAAAAATAAAATCAAAGGATGAAATGACGCCCAAAACGGTCAAGTGAGAACAATAAGCAATTCGCAATTGCTGAATTTAATAAAATGCAAAATAAAAAAGTTTATATAATATAAATATGTTTTCGCAATCGCGGCTGTTTATTGTTTTTACTTGACAATAGTTGATTTCCTTTGATTTCATTTTTCTATGCTTATGATGCAAACTTCTCTGGTGCACGAGCCTCCATGAGCGTGTCCATCTTCTTCATTGGTGGCGCCCATGTCCTCGGGCCTCCGCGAGCACGTCCCTCCTCCTCAGGTCCATGTCCTCTGGTCCACGGGCCTCCACTAGCATGTTCCTTCCCTTGGATGGTAGCGTCCATGCACCTCGAAATCAAATTATTTATTAACGACCTTTTCGACTTCACACATCTTTTTTAAGCGAAAACAGTATCCAGCACGCAACATCCAACACATAACATCCAGTATCCAGCCCCAGGCATTCATTTGAATTTTGACTTTAAGAATTCAAATTACAGCGTTGCGGTAAAATCCATTTGTAGGAAAAAAGAAGCCCGTTGAGTAGGGTCCCCAGGTAAATGATACAGCGACCTTTGCATGTTCTTAACATGTCGCCGTATTCGCCTGAACGGTAGGACGTTGGATTCGCAACTGCAGCGTCGCGGGCTCGATGCAGCTGGTCGGAGACCTCCGTGTATGCTAATGGCGACAGGTTCACGTCACGTTTAATCAGTCGTGATCACGAAGACCTCCATTTTCCATTCCAAAGTTTCCATTCCAAATCGATATCTCCGAGGGTGCTGGATCAGGGATTGCCCGGCTCCTGGTCTGGATCAAGAAACTTAACTGTTTTCAGGGTCCCGACCAATGAAATCATGTATAAACTGTAGGTGCGGGAACACGGGCGCTCATATGCATAATTTTAAGGGGGGGGGGGGCTCAGATATTTTCTTCATGGTTTAGCAGGATATTTTCCCCATAGAAACCGATTTCAGTGCAGATTAGGCTTATTGAAGTGGGACATTTTTAATAAATCATTCATTGATGGGTAGAGAAGCAATGTTTTTACATTTTTGCAAAAAAAAAGTACTAAAAGCAATTAGGTTCTAATATCAAGGGGGGGGGCTGGAGCCCCAATTTGCCCCCCTATATGGGCGCCCTTGACAGGGGATCCTGGAGTGTAGGCTAGTGTTATTGAATATGCTGACTGCGGAGGTATTGCTATTTCTGCTACTTTAATCTGCTATTAACCTATTACCAGGTATTTGCTAGAGAAAAAAAGTTACACTTCAATTTCATTTCATTCCCCCCCCCCCCGAAATTTTAAACTTTTTAAATTTGATCCTATATTTACAAGTTTATTCATTTAAAACGCGTATAACTAGCTTTAAATCCTTGAAATAAAAATCAACAAAACTTATAGACTAACATTTGGCAGTGGGGTTCTAAAATCAGACGTTCCGGTCAGCCGAACGCGGAGCCCCTAGTGTTTAGATTCCAAGCACGCTTGGTACTCGTTTTAACGACCCACTGAAGAAATGAAAGGCCGAGTTGACCGTGCCCAACTTTGGCATAGAACCTGGGTCAGCGGCGTAGCGAAACGAGCAAGAGACTCTTATTCAAGTCATCCTAGTTTATTCCATAAAATAATACAAAAAAAAAACCGAAACTTCGTCAAAAGCAGTCATTTAAAGGAGTTATGATGCCTGAGCACAAATGCACTAAACTTCAGCAATGTATATTTTTCGTTTTAATCCATACCTCTGTTTCCTCTTATTCCTCATTAGAAATAATTTGGATTTTGTACAACAATATTGTCCCCCCCCCGCTCTTCCATTTTCATTGTTTTTTTGTCAGCCGTTTTATTTCACGGACTCTCAAAACCTATTGTTCCCCATAAACTTAGCTATGAAATTATCCCATTTAACTATTAAATTTTATTTAATAGCTAAAATAAAAATACAATGGTTGAGTAACTTGATAAACTGTTTTCGATAATCGCCACCCCCTATTTTAAACTTTAATAATAATATTAACAAGAAATATTCAATGTTTTTTAATACAAATAAACAGGCTTTTACCGGATGTCTTTACATCCAAATGTTCACAACTTTGAATTGAAAACAGGGTTCCTGGAAACCGCGAAACACGTGTATTCAACAATCTATTTATTTGTGCTAATAAACGTTAGATATTTCCTGTTATTTCTCGGCTCATAGGGAATTAAATTATTTCTTAACAAAAAATTTCGTACTTTCTTTCCTTTCTTTTTTCGTATACCGTTTTATTTTACAGAAACTTAAAACCCATTTCCCCCTACAAAATATTTCCCTTAAATAGCTAAAATAAAACATATTTTGGTAAATAACTTGAAAAACAAATCTTGATACTTCCTCCCCCTCCCATTTTCGAATAAAATAATCAATCTTTTCGAACGCCAAATTTATATCTTAAAAAAATATTATTTGAATTAAATATGAAGTAAAACCGTTATTGCTGTAAAAAATAAATTCCCTTTCTGTTTTTAACATTAACAAAAAGGAAATAAAGATAAGAAAAATAAATAAATAAAAAAATAAGATCGAAAAGCGAAAAGAAAAAAATATCAAACGCGAACTAGCAAAAGAAACGATGTGACGTCAGAAGGTTACGTAGCTCCACCCATTCTTGTGACGTCAGAGGTAGACTTGCAGCCGAAGCCGGAGCAAATGATTGTATAGGTAAACAAATGGATTCATTTGTAAACAAAAAACCATTATGTGTACTACCAACAAAGATATTTAAAAAAATAATAATAACTGAATTATACTGCCGTATCAAGGTAAAGCGTAGTAGCTACAGAAATGAGTTTTTGAGACATTTCAAGAAAATCGTTTTGGGTTCCTCACCAACAATAACGAAGCGTCGGATGTTTTTTTTTTCTTTTTTTCGTGCTTTATGTTCAACAAAGGCCAAATAAGCACTCTCGTATGACAAAGCTTAAGTACAGCAGATGACATTAAAGCAAGAAACATGTATGTACAGGGGGTCCGAAAACTCCTTGACACATTATAAAGTTTACAGAAAAACAACAGATTATCGTATAAATGTGCGATTTGCGCCTTAATACTTTAAAGGTGCAAGAACTTTTATGCTATTGCAAAAAAGGAAAAAAAAAAAAAAAACGAGACATAAAAAGAAAAATATAGAAACCATAAATAATTTTCATTGCTTTCAAAAGTTAAACTAAATTTTATTTCTTTTCCTTCATCGATATAATATTCATCCAAAAAAATATTTATGTTTCTTCTACTTGTCAATAGATGGCGATCATGATATTTTTTCAACTCGTTGCACTGCGTAAAGTTATTTGTGAATGAAATCACTACATCATCTACAAAGTTATTCGATTAGATGTCGTTCACTCTCTATAACGATAATAAAATATTACTCTGTCTAGCTTTTTATTGTGTGACTCAATTTCTCTTCGAAATATAATATTTTTCATACTGTAAAGGGGCTTGCTTCCTTGCAACCCCGAAATACTTCTACGCAAGTTTTGTAAATGTTTGCATTCGATCTTTTTTTAAAACTTTGTTTACAAATTTTTACGCTGTAACATACAGGTAGGTTTGTCAGACGTTCCTATTTGACCTTAACAGTCCCGGTTTTCGGACAAAATTTTGGTGTCCCGGCCGGTTTACTTCACGGTCTAGTAAATGATAAATTTGATCACAGATGACCAAAAAAAAATTGTGAAGAATTATTTAAGGTAATTACATTTGAAATATTGACTTATTAAATTCATATCTGATTAATTTGTGGAAATTTTTACAGCAAGGCAAAACCAAAAAAAAAAAAGACTTTCTAAAAAAAGTAATAGCTATGTAAATTATTGTTTAAATTTTTATTCCTCATTTAAAGTGTTTCTTCTTACTAAAGTAACTTTTTAACATTAGCATGAAGGAAATAAAATGCTTGAATTCATCCGCTTGTGTCATTTATTATTACTCCTGGTTTAGGGTTCATAATTAGTAACCATTTATTTATGCCATTGTGAATGAACAACCCACTTTCAAACACTCTGAAAAATCAACAAGGATTGTTTACCCTTTTGAATACTGTGGCGTAGTCGTAAAGTAAGTGTTACTCATACTTTGCCAAGTAATAATACAGTTTACATGGACTGAAAATTTATTCGCACAGTCTGGGCTGTTTTCATATATTTACAATGTTTACAGACTTTCGTTTGCCGAAATTAACATACGTGATATTTTACTGACACATTGCCTCAAACGGAGAACTTTATAAGATTGCGTACAGTTCGTAAGTAAATGATAAAACGGCACAACAACAGTTGTGCCTCTGGTACACAGTTCCGAAACTTGTAAGAAATTGCTCCGCACCACAGGTACGCGAGAAAGAAGGTTTTTTTTTTATACTCCACATCACGAAGTCGTAACGTCGTCTCCTCGATCAAAAAATTTTACCAAGGAACTTACCAAGAGGTGTGCCCGGGCCAACATTAATTTTTTTAATTGGTCGGTTTCTTGGCGCTTCGGCCGTAGCAAAATCAGGAAGAGATTTGATTTGCGTGTCCTAAGACTGCACAAAGTCTATACCCTCCTACTGCACTCGGCATAAGTTCAAAAGCGACCATGGTAATCGGCCTTCAAAAGGTGCGACATTGCCAAAGGACCTAAGGGTGTCCCAGTCTATTCACTACTCAGACTGGACGGAGCTGTACGTCAACCTTAGGTGATCTATCAAAGTGGGTCAGCAGTAGGGCCACGTGGAAAGTAGCACGTCACGAAGCGCATCCGCTTTTTGACCACTAAAAGAATCATTTTCTAAATTTTTCCAGGCGTCAAATCATCTGTTTTGAAATTAGCGAAATACGTTATTATGGTTTTAACTCTCAAAGAGTGATCTTGGGTCACTCCGAGATTACATAGTTAAAGAGGCCCAGAAAATTTATTAGATGATGTTCCATACGTTTTTCAAAAATAGTACTCTCATTAAATAAACAACCCTCGTTTATCGCGATTAATTGGTTCCAGACTATACCGCGATAACTGAATTTCCGCGAAGTAGGATTCTGTATTTATAGACCTAATATTTTCCTAATTAGAGCGCAGAAAACTTACTTACAACAATTTAAATAGGGTTTTAACATAGTTAGACATGAAACAGCACCCTTAGCCACCATTACATTTGTGTTACTTGATACATTGCGCAAAATAGGAATAAATGAGATATATTAGACGAAATAGATATCACATTGTTAATTATTGAGAAATAAACTACACACACACGTGCAATTCTCACACACTAAGACTGCTAATCTATGAAATAGCACTACTTGTTCGAAGATGAATTAATTGTCAGTTAGTGACCATATATACCCCCGTTCTTCCTCTACATTTATCCTCATTTCAGGTATTGCGCATAAAACTTTTACACGAACGCATTGAAAAGGCTAATTGCTATATTTGAAAAAAAAAAAATCCAGAAAAATCAGCGATATAGTGAAGTAGCCGCGAAAGTCGAAACACGAAGTAGCGAGGGCTACTTCGCGTAGGGCTACACTTAAAATATGAGCGTCACAATGCATTCAAAATACCAAGGAATTTTCTATAAAATCATTCAGCCCCAGCATATTATTTCCTTAGGAAAAGTTAAAAATGTGCTGATAGAATCTGAATTATAAATGAAAATTTTTGAAGCTTGATGGTATACGCTATTTGTGTGAAAAATGTTTGAGAGTTATAAAGCGTATATGAAGTATACCCTACGGGAACACCTCTGAGAGGGAGTAATTGTATATCTACTCGGTCAACTTTCAAAACATTGTGGTTCATCACTTCTGTATGAGATGAATCGAAATTTTACTGTTTCGAATGAAAAGCGGAATGTAAGGATTACTTCCGCTGTTCGTAAATTATTTATTTTATTATTTTATATTAATCGATATGGGCTATGAAATTCTGACGTTTTTTTTTTATTCATCCGAATGTAGAGGTAGCCTTTTTTTTGAATTGTTTATACATTACATAAAAAATACAGATTAGCTCAAAATACACTTGCGACGTGAGAAGAAAAATCGTGCAGGCACAATATTGCTCATGGTGCTCTTGTATGATATTTCGTATGAATCAAAAGGAAGGGCAAATTGATGCGTATTGAAAATTATACTTTTTTAGGAACACAGATCATCTGACAGAAACGAGCTGTTTTACTCGATTGTATTTTTAACTCCCAGTTTTTTATTTTGCTTACTCCTTATAATTAGAAAAGCAACGTTTTCCTGATATACAACTGAACCAAAGCTAAATATCAGCAATATCCAGCAATCCTTTCGAGCCAAACCTCTGAGAGGTGAACTCCAAAGCCCAACTGACGTCACACTTAGCGAATTTTAATCTATCCCGCTCTAATCCAGACAACACTTTCAAATACCTCAATCCGATGTGCACCCACGATGTGCACCCATTCGATGAATATACAGAGTGATTATAATTAAAGTTCCATTTTCAAAACGCTGTAAAAATAAAACCACTGGTCAGAATGACGTCAGATTTCAATAGCATATTGTCGAGGAAGGGTGAAAACGTATGGCAAATGAAAATTAAATAATTAAAATTTTTAGCAATAGATGGCGCTGTAAGCATCATAATTTAATTGCGGTCGTTTATTCTTTCATCAAATTGGTTTTTAACTGTCGTGAGACTGGCACAAAAGATGTTCAATATGCTGTCCCCTGTTTGGAAACAAGTGGAAATCGAGAAACAGCATGTTCCACAACTGATCGAAGTGTTTCCGGGCTAACGTTTAAAATGTGTTGCGCAATACGTGCCTTCAGCTCAGCTAAGTTTGCGATCGGAACACAACAGCTTTCAGCCAGAAGTCACACCATAGCCAGAAGTCACACGGGTTAAGATCAGATGATCTGGACGGGCAGGCTGTATGGAAATGGCGGCTGATAATTCTAGCATTTCCGAAATGGGGCGTCAGCAGCTGCTTCGCTGGATTCGCGATGTGCGGAGTTGCGCCATGTTGCATAAAAATGACTTCATCCACGCATCCGTGCTGCTGTAGAATTAGAATGACGTGGTTGCGCAAAAGGCATTCATAGCGCTTACCAGTTACGGTACAAGTAACAGGACCGGAGGAACCAATCTCTTCGAAAAAATATGACGCTATGATAAATGATGCCGTAAACCCACACCACACTGTGTCCTTTGCAGTATGAAGCGGTTCTGGATTATTTGCGTATGGATTTTCTGTTGCCCATATTAGACAATTCTGGGCATTCACATATCTGTCAGGTGGAATTGAGCTTCGTCAGTCCACAAAATCTTTCACGGCCATTCATTGTCAACTTCCATGCGAGCAAGAAATTCCAAAGCAAAAGTCTCTCTTGCTGACAGGTCAACAGGAACTCGTGCAGCTGGGTAATTTTGAATGGATAGCACAGAAGAATGTTACGTAAAATTTTGCGTACAGTGCTCACAGGTCTGTCCAATGTTCGGGCAATTCTACGTGCACCACACGTTTGTACAATATCATTCGACTCCTCCTGCATTGCCTGGGGGTGGCTACTTCTTCCACTGCCGTCGAATCAATTCGTTTCCTCCCTCTACCAGGTTGCATAGCAAAAGAACCCGTCTTTTCGAACTTTGGTATCATTTTCTCCAGACCTTTGACAGTCATCAAACCAACGCCTTGTTTGAAATAATTCAGGGACCGAAACTTCTGCAGAGCTAAATTTGCGCAATCACCATTCTTGGAGTAGAGTTTCCCCCCAGCAAAGCACGATCTTTCACTGAGACAGTCATGGTGAACTTCTCAGACGCGAAATGACCCAGCCATTTTAGAACAACTTCAATGAGTCGTGCGCATGACAGCTGACTTCTTTTACACATTCTTGATTTACATAACCCCCGGGTGGTTACTATAATTAAAATTCTACTTTCAAATCGCCGTAAAACTAAAACCATTGGTCAGAATGACGTCAAATTTGAATGGAATATTATCGACGAAGGAGAAAAGCGTATGGCAGAAGAAAAATAAATACTAGTTGGTATTTTTAGAATAGATGCCACTGCAAGTGTCAGAATATGTAAATCAATACAGCTGTCATGAACATTAAGTTATGAAGCTTACAGCGCCATCTATTGCTAAAAATTTCAACTATTTTTTTTCATTCGCCATACTTTTCCCCCTTCTTCGATAATATGCTGTTGAAATCTGACGTCATTCTGACAGTGGTTTTATTTTTACAGCGTTTTGAAAATGGAACTTTAATTATAATCACCCTGTACATCGATAATGGTAAAGCGAGTGGCTACTTTGAGCAGTCTCAATTAGGAAAAAACTTAAAGGTTAAATAATCTAGTAGGCTAGGCCCAATAAATTAAGATATGCTTACCACATTTTATTTGAAGATCGCAGGTTAGACCCACGTCTATGAAGAAAGAAACAGTTGATTCAATAATTAAAATTATTAAGCGGGCAAATGAGGGAAAAGTGACAATAATTATTCTTATAAAAAAAAAAATTTATTTGGAATAGAACTTTAACCGTAACAAGCAAATTCCACCTCCAGGGCTATGAAATGTTAAGAAGCACGCTCATTAGACGGCCATAAATCCGGTTCAGACAGCAGATTATGGAGGATAATTGTTAATTTATCGTCAACAGTAGTTTTTTTTTTAGTAGAAACAGGGGGGGGGGCTATTGAATATCATTCACAGGACTAGAGATTTGGGGTGAAGGACCCAAATTGATGCAAGTTTCAATTTTATTTCTCAGGTTCAAGGAGTCAATGAGATTTTGTCGTTTTGCACAACTTTTAAAGTTAGTTCACCCTTGCAGTGAAAACATGAGGTGGTACGTTTGGGGGTTTTCGGCAGTCTTTAGTTTTGTGTTGCCCCGCACACACAAGGCAGATGGGAGGTCGTGCACTACTAAATGAGGAGTAAAAAAATTCTTCACAGTTCCAACATTGCATAATGTCTTTTTTCCTGAAGGATTCAAGGGTGATATTGAAATTCTCTAATATCTCAAGCGACCAGATTTTATCATTTGCATCTTGATCTTTCAAATAAATGAGTAACAAGGACAATTTGTTTTTGTCCTGACCAATTTTTAGCAATTGCGCAATATGTTGGGGGACAAATCCTAATATGGTTAGATTATCAGTAATCCAGTCCAGTTCAGTTTGTATGGGTAATCCGCGGATAACAATCTTAATTTGTTTCTCCCTATGAAATTATCATCAAGGTACGTTTTTAATTCCTTATGCGCTTCAAAACTGGGCATGGCACACATAATTTTGTCATGTTTCATTTTGCAGGTAATTGTGACACCGGTCACTTCAGAAAATAATTTTAACCGACTGTCAGAGTCGTTAGTTCCGTCAACCCAAATCGGAGGAACTTTATTTTTCCTTGATCTGGGATTCTTAAAACCTCTAAAAGCATTTTCAGTTCTAATTTCAGATTGGTTAATTGTTTCCGAAGAGGAATATGATTCAATCTCTGAGTCAGTTAAGGAGACCGATGGGCAACCAGCAGCAATCGAATCAGAGTCAATTTTTTGAGTTTGAACTTCGTTTTTGACGATGTTCTTAACATTGATCCTTATGAATAAAAGCATTATTATTTTCTTTTTTCTTCTTTTTACGTTCTTTAACGCTTCTCTTATTAGAAGTTTGGAGATCTTCACTATAGTCCAAGAGCCCGAGGCCGCCAGACCTATGTTATTTTCTAAGTAACAAAATGTGTAGGGCAGACTAGAGTTAGCATGTACTTTCAACATACCCGTGTTTATTATCTTGGTCTGCGAGCCAATTTGCAGGTACTGGGTGCTGAATGTACGTAAAAACAGTGCTAAACTAAGTTATTTTCTAAGTCTCAATTTTTATATTATGATACTCAGGGAACTATTCCAAAACATTTTTTAAGCAGCCAGACCAATCGTAGGAGCCAAACATCCCGCCAGACACAGTTATAACAAACTACCAGACACATCCCGTGGGCACCAATGGCTGCCAGCGGTGCAACTTTACTTATTTTCTAAGTCCCAATTTTTACATTATGATACTCAGGGAACTATTCCAAAACATTTTGTAAGCAGCCAGACCAATCGTATGGGCCAAACTCCCGCCAGACATAGTTAAAACATCGCTCTGAGTACGAGCGCGATGCTATTATTCTTGCGCTGAAGCACTGAAAAATATTGTCTGCTTTCAAAAAGCAATATTGTTAAAGCAGAAAACCTAGTAAAAAAAAAACATGAAGAAGGATTTCAGTGAAACCCCAATTTTACGTCCCCCGAATCTACGTTTTCTCCATATTTCACGTTTTTTTCATCAAGTCCCCCAGTTATGGAAATTAGTATCGGAACTCGGAAGGAGGAAAACGAAGGCTAAAGCTGGAGCTATAATTCCTGGGGGAGGGAAATATACTCCCATTTGCGAAAGATTTCAAAAAATTCTGTATAATTAGTTGATTTCCTGGAAATTTAAATCTGTTTTTAAATCCGTTTGCAAAAACTGAAAGTAATAGGATCACAAGAAGTTTAAAACAGGCGGGGCAGTAAATCCTGCCTCTCCCCTTGTCGTTTATGTCTTATTGCACATGATCAAAAGGGTAAATTGAGAAGTTGCAGAACGATACAACCAAAAAATAAATAGTTGGACTCTTTCGCAATAGATGGCGCTACAAATTTCAATATCTATGATATCAAAACATATGCCCACGACGCATTGAAGTCGTTAAAAAAATGCCGGGTACACGCCTGGCTGTCCCCGATCACATGATCTTAACCCGTGTGACTTCTGACTGTGGGGCTCTCAGAAAGCTGTTGTGTTCAGTGTTCCGATTGCAAACTTCGCTGAACAGAAGGCACGCATTGCGCAACGCATTTTGAACGAGATTCAGGAAGCAGTTCGATCAGTTGTAGAAAATGTTGTTTCTCGATTTCGACTTGTTTCAGAAACCGGGGAACAGAAGATTGAACAGCTTTTGCGCCAGTCTAACGAATATTAAAGACGGATTTGATTTTTAGTGATGTTTTTTATGCGATTTCTGCGCTCAGGACAATTAAAAACCGATTTAATTGAAGCTTTTTTTATGCGGTTTTTGGCCTCTGGACGATTAGAAACCGATTTTTCCCGTCCAATGTGATATTACTTTGCCGTGGTGGATAAGCTTACTTAACTAACAGTATCAGACCAGTACCCTCGTGCACACTGAGTAGTACAGCTTTTTAACGCATAATCGAAACATTAGGCAATATTTTATGGTTTATTTGTCATTTACAGTCGACATAAATTAAATTACGATGTTTACAGCGCCATCTATTGCTGAAAGTTACAACTATTAAATTTCTTCCTGCCCTACGCATTTCTCATTCTTCGATAATATTCAGTAGAAATTTGACGTCATTCTGACCAGTAGTTTGATTTGTACAGCGTTTTGAAAGAGGAACTTTAATTATTATCACCCTGCAGTAAGGGTACCCACGTAGATGCTGAAAGGCCACTTTTGAGACACCAAGTTTCGAAGTTTGATTTTTCTTTTTTTTTTTTCAGACCACCCAATCACTTATCTCTACTACAAACATGCGTCACGCACTCCGATTTATTTTCAAAATGTATAATGTAAATAAATAATAGAGACATAGTTAAAAACAACCAGTTGTTTTAAATCTGTGACGTACGTAAATTAGAAATGCTGACTTCCCCATTTGAGTTGTCGAATACCACACAGTATAAAGTCTCGATAATCCAGTCCTATACTTCTGTGTAGGGCTGGCGAAATCAAAGGTTACTTAAAACTTCCTTACAAATGTAGGAGAACAGGTGGTAGATTTTCGTTTACTGTGTGCTATTTGAGGTTTTCTATGGAAAACTTTTACAGCAGCGCTGTCTAGTGAGGGCAATACAATAATTTATAAGCGTTTATCAGACTGATTGTTAAAAATATCAAGTATCATGTCACGAAGAGTCCTATCCACATAATTACCTTCGGTATGGTGTAGTGTTGCACACATCACGACATAATTATTTCGGACTGTGTTCTGTATCGTAAAACCATCCAATGCAATTATTCATAGGCGTTATCAAGCCAATTGTTTTTCCACTCCTCTCTATCTAAAAACAAACTTCACTTTTATAAGTAGTCATGTGATTAAAAACATTATGTCCTCGTCATCATTTAGGGTTTGTTGTATTGCACACAGCACAACATAATTATTACGGATCGTAAAAGGATGTAGATAAAAAAAAATTTTTTCATTGATCAAAGTTCTGCATTCTTAAGAAATACCAGTTTCTGTAGATGATTTGTTTTTTTTTTTTTTTTTTTTTTTTGTTCTTTTTTACTTATCCTTTATTTGCGGCCAGAAATGATGTGTTTAAGCAATATCTCCATGACTTTGCCTTTACCTGATACATTATTTCTGTAGTCTATTTTTCTGTCGCTACTCGAGGTCTTACTTATCAATCAATCAAACTCCATGATTTCTCCCTCATTTTAAATATTATCGGGCAGCCTTTGAAATATTTAGGGATGGAGGGGTACTCACGGGGGAATACCCCCATGAGTCTCCCAACATGATCAAAATGTTAATGCTTTTGAGCTTTGCACTTCTCTAGCCCCTCTGAAGAGTGTTAAGGGCAAATTTTATGTTCCCTTCCCCTCCAAATAAAATGTCTGTTAAACTATCCAAAATTTGAAGAAAAAAAAAAGGTAAGCGCCTTTTCCAAAATTTGAGGCTTGTAAGGGGCAGGGAAAGGAAAAACGGTTTTCCTATTTGGATTCAGGGAGTCATTTAGCATAAGAATCGGCTAGAATTATGTCAGAAGCATCTTGAAGTTTTTTTTTTTTTTTTTTTTTTCCGCACAGTGGAATCAACTCTCCACTGTAATCGCTATTTCTCTTCATGTTGCTGATTGTCAGTTTTAAACCTATAACAGTCCCTGAAACCATGTCAATTACGCAATGATTTTATCAAACAAATAACTTTTAGTAAAAAGTAGTCTGAGTAATTTATCAGTGTCTCTACAAAAAAGGAAATTGCGCGTGCTTTAGCAAAGCTGCACCGAGCCATATGCAGACGACACAGGTCCTTGGTTAATGCATTAAAGAAAAAAAAAAGAAACCTCTAAAAATATATAGCTCTAATTACTTTCTGAGCCTCAATATATTAATCTGCATTGGAAAATTTTGCAAAAGTTGTTTTTTTTTTTTTCGTAATTTTCAATATTTCCTGCATTTTTTCTTTTTTTTTTTTAGATTTACACTGAGAACACCTGCGTTATGGTCGATTTTCTCACTCAAACAAGTGACGCCCTCTGGAGAAGTGAAATTTATTTGACACTAATTTAAGTCGCTGGCCAGTGTCACTTGAATATTGCTCATTCTCACGTTCATCCTTGCGATTAATCCTGCTTTTATTGTCGCCATAACATACACAAACAACAAAATAAAATAGTTTGTCCCTTTTGTAGGAACATTTGCTTGAAATACCAAGTCTTTTTCCTTGAACAACATTCTCGCTTCAGCATATTTTCTGGCGAATGCCACTGTGTAGTAATAATGTGGCTAACATAATGACTGTAGAAGTTAGAAAGAAATAGCTACTACTCGAATATACATTTTATGAAATATTTTCGACACTTTAAAAGTTTTTGCAATCAAATTTTCATTTTATGATTCAACATACACACGTTGTTTTGAAGAATCATAAAAGATACATATATATTTTTTAATTTACAAAGAGTAACACATAAAATTACAACGAACTTTGAGAAAATAGGAACGCAATGACAACTTTTTAAAGAAAATTTGAACAATATATGTTAGTTGATAAAATTAACCGCAGTTAACTTTGCTATCAAGGCCGTACCGAATGGGAGGTTTTTAGGGCTTACACCCCTTCCATTGGAGCAATAATTAAATGAAAAAATAGCTTAACTTTTAATATAGGTTCAAATTAGAGATACTGCGTAAGTTTCAGTAATATATCGTACCCCTTCGCAGCTAAATAAAGTTTAGCTAGAGAAACTCAATGATGAAACTACCTTTGAATCAATCTGTCAAATATTTAGGTTAATATTTGTATTTCTTGCGTAAAATAGTGATACCTAAATTAAAAGTAATAAAAATTAGGTTAGTGCGTATATTCCTGCATTATAACATATTCCTTCTCAGTTAAAAAGAATTTAACCGGAAAAGTTCAATGACGAAAGACTGGTTGAAAACCAGATTGATCTGGTAAAGTTAAACGTCTGAATGCTTTTATTTCTTCTGAAAGGAGATTTCAGATGAATTTTGTCTTATGTAATATGTAGCAAGAATAAAAAAGAAAAGCATTCAGGCTCGTCATTTAGGGGGGTCAGGAGGGGACAATAGCCCGCTACCTCTGTTTTCGAAAAAAATTTGTATTCACATATACGTGGGCATGATTTTTGCGACTTACCGATACATTTACGTTATGTATCTATTCTTTGACACTCCCAAATTGTGTGGAAAACAAAGAGCTTTGTTAAAAAAATTCAGAGAATTAGTGCACGTTTTCATCGTCAATAAATTACCTAATAAGTTTTATCAAGCATTTTTTAAAATTTATTTTCGTTTCATTTATTTATCTATTTTCATTAGTTTTTTTAATTGCAGTTTTTAGTTTTTGGTATTGTCACCAAGGATGGAAAATTCTTTAGAACTATTTCCACAAAATTTTCCTAGTCTTGGGCCTGATTGCTACAAAGGAGAATAGAAATGAAGGTTTTCTTTTGCTTAATAGTCTAAGAATTGAGTCCAAAAACTCTGAAATAGAAATAATATCCCTACCAGTCGTTAAATAAACTATTTTTTATAACGAAGTACAACTACAACTAATTTATTACAAATGTAGTTAACTAAAACCACAAAAAATTTGTTTTTAATGAAGCGACTACAAACTACTTTTGAAATGTAGTCCCTACGTCGCTACTTTTTAAAAAATAAATAAATAAAAATCATACACACACACACACACACCGTTTTATAGATTGAACGAAAATTTGCTCAAATGAATAAATTAGCTCATTTGAACACGGAATATTACTTAGAATTATCATTTCTTCCTTTCTTTTCTTTTTTAAACCATCCTTACAAATATTCGTTGTAAGAAAGAATTAAAAAGAAAAATTCAAACTTTTACAATTCGGCTATTTTAAAAATGCAAATATATAAGCAGTAATAATTTGATTTAAATTTTACATTGCCATACATATGCATAACATTGATTAGATGGGAAAAACATCTTTTAAACGGAGGAGAAAAGTAAATTTTTTACAATGGAATTAATTTCACAGGAACCTATATTTTGTAGAATCTAATTAATTAATTTTGAAGTTCCATCTAGGGGCTTTGATCTGTAAACCATCCCTTTTCTTGCGCTGCTGATAAAATGTTTTTCTTTCAAAATTAAATTAAAAGTTGTTCTTAGAAATCGCTTCAAACTTTTTTTTTCCTATCGAGCTACTAGCATCTCTACTTTTTTTTTTTTAAATTAGTGCGCTACACTACAAAATATTTTAAAAATTAGCAACCCACAAGATGGTAACTGTTCTAATTCAAGCCACTGATCTTTATATTTCTTTGGAAAAACGTTTTGCTAAAGGAAAATTAAGTTTCTCGTTTTAATTCTCATTGCTCCTTAGTTGCCGCCATGTTAAAAAAAAAGAAAAAAAAAGAACCTATATTGATCAAAAATGAATTATAAACACGTTTTTTACTCAGATTTCGATGAAATATGTGTATTTTAGAGTAAAAAGACATACAATATCCTTACTCTTTAATGATTTTATTTATAAATCCGGAGTAAACTGCTATTTTTATTCAAAATTGCATTACGCGCAGCGTAAGTTGTTGAGAGAATTCGTTTTTATTAGTGAATTCAAATCAATTGACGTTTTTTGTTCTCCGTTTGCAAAAAAATGTACAAGTTTGAGTGTGGGAACATTGCAATTTCTTGTTAAGGACACTCCAACGATGGCAAATACAAAAATTCTCGTAGTTACAAAATATGGTAAACGACTTGTCATGATACAGGTTTCGTCTCGCGGTCTATACGGGGAAACTGAAAGTCAAACTAGATTCCGCACTTGAAGGCGGATTTACCTTCAAACAAATTTTGTTGGAAATAGCTCTTGACGACAAACTTTATAGCTCCTGACTCGGACTCCGACTCCTTTGTCCGACAGTTAGTCGGACTCCGACTCCCCGACTTCGACTCTGACTTCGTAGCTTTGACAAAAATTT
This sequence comes from Uloborus diversus, assembly GCF_026930045.1. Classification (NCBI taxonomy): domain Eukaryota; kingdom Metazoa; phylum Arthropoda; class Arachnida; order Araneae; family Uloboridae; genus Uloborus; species Uloborus diversus. The sequence continues at coordinate 210,153 of NC_072739.1, forward strand.
ATACATGGAGGAAAAAATAACTGACTCCAATTCTTGGATATTCGACTCCAACTCCGACTTCTTTATCCCGAAAAAAATCCAACTCCGACTCCGCAAACATTGGCAGAGTTGCGTACTCTAAGGCTACGGGAAATGAGTGATTCCAACTCCCAGTCTTTGAATTAATCATCTTCGGCTCCCGAATCTGATATTTTATCCCAAAATGAGATTGACTCCGACTTCGACTCCGCAGCCATGGTTTTAATTGTGAAATAATTATTGTTAATATGATTTGTTTTTATTTTCACTCTAAAGTTTTAATTTATGTATTCAGTTTTCTGTGGATAAACTCGAAGTCCTTCATCTTTTTACATAAAAAAATGCGCTGACGTTTTTTTTTTTTTTTTTTTGACATTGAAAATTATTTCTTTAAGTAGACATTCTATCGTTTTTATTTGTTTCGGAAAGTACATTAATTCATTTAAAAAATTATTTCTTGGCCATTGTGGGGGAAACAAACGTTTTTTTTTTTTGGATATGGAGTATTTAGTTTAATGAGCTTCTTAATTTAATTTTTTTTTTTTTTTGAAAACGGTTAAAGAATTTATTTAATGGAAAAAAAGTGTATTAGCTGCTTTGTTTGAAAGGTGCTGCTATTTTATTTGTTCATTTATTTGTTTTTATACAGCTAATTTTTTAGAAGAGTAAGGCATATTTTCTTCCTAGAAATCGGCTTGAAGTATTAAAACATTATGTTTGAAACAATTTGCGATTTTAGCTATTTTTAGCTAAAATAGGTGAATTCCAGGAAGAAGGTGACATGACACTTGAATTTTAAAATTTAACATTCTGTTACTTGCCACATACCATTCTCTTCAGAAATAAATGATTTTCTTAAATCTTAACCAGTTTTTTCCAAATAGTTTGATGACTTCCAGAAAGTCAAGGGCAACATCAAGTTTTCTCTTTATATTTTTACAGAGCAAAAAATCTTTTTTTTTTTTTTTTTTTGTTACATACTGTATTTTCAATATATCTTGTTATCGGCATATAATATTTAGGTTCACTTTTATCTTTTGAATGTCTAGTTAAACTTTTCGGTAAGTAATTTAATTTTTTTTCCAACCGTGAAATAGGTCCAATAGTTAGGTGACAGTTTGATGTCCTTCCGTTACCAAAATACTACATCTTAGTTAGTTCACCAAAGCAGAATTATGTTCCTTGTCAAGCGGGCCCAATTAGAATTTTATTCTAGATTTAATTTACATGGTTTTTAAAGAAAATGAAAGGACAAAAAAATACGGTAACGGAAGGACATTTATCTATAAACTGATACAGGGTAAAATTTTAGAATGCTAGTGGAAAACAAACTATTGTTTAAAGTTAGTAGACACATTTAAAACATATATAAGTAATATTTGTATAAAAATTATGTGTGCTTTCATTTAAAACATAAAATTATATTTAATTTTTTAAGAAATTGTTTTGTGATTTTGTTTATTCTATTGTATGGGATAAAAATCATGAAAACTGCACTTAAAAGTTCCTAAGCATGTGAAAATCATTTTGGTATGACATGTTTGTGGTATGACAAGACTATTTAAGCAGAAAAAATTGCTTACAAACTTGATGCTTATATTGGAATAAACAAATATTAAAACTGCTTAACACAAATCACAGGAAAGGATTGTTGAGAGCATTAGTTCAACCGTTAAAAATACTGCGAAAAGATCAGTGAATTCAAAGATCAATTTTCAAAAAGATGGAGTAATACCCATTCTCATCCTGACCCACAAAATATGCACTATTTGAACCCTGTAACAAGTTATGTTTTTGGATAAAATCAGTATTTGAACAAATCGAACGAGATTTCACTTCTGACTGATAGTCAACAGAATGACAGTTATAAATAATACTGAAAAGAAGATACAGCTGAATCAAAAGCACCAAATAAGGAGAATATTCGAAAGAATTTATAACATTTGGACGAATTTTGTTAGTTGAATGGAAGGGAAAGAAATAAACAAAGGGCAATGTTGGACAGGTACTTCATACGGAAGATAAAGGAGTAAAAATATCTTGTTTGAGGATGCATAATAATATGGGAATGTTCTTTGTATTCCATGACGAAGAAGATAAATTTTCTACGGATTCTGATAATATTTTTGAGTATTTCAAAAATCCAGAATTGTAAGATGGCTTAGGTATTAGATGTCATTGTTTCCGACTGCTGTATTAGCTGAATAAATGTTTTTAAGTTGAAATTTACCAAGTTAAATTGTTTTCGACTTCTTGTCCTTCTGTTGACCTTAACAAATACATAATTCATATGCTTAAAATAATTATTTTTTAAAACTGGAGGTGAAATTTTAATGATTGAAGTCGTATTTGCTCTAATTTTTATAGAATTTTAACTTTTATAGTTTGGCTGAACTTTTGGGAAGAACATGATTGCATCAAAATCATGTCGCAAAAATGTCCTTCCGTTACCACTTTTTAAATTTCATTTTTTTAAAAAAGCTACTGGTAAAAAATTCCTGGCTTTGGCTTTTTTAGCAAATTACTATGATGTGTATAAAAGTATTTTCATTAATTTTCGAAAAAAATAGATTTTTTGATGTGCTTACTGACATAAATGAATCGATTTTTTTTTGTTGAAACTCCTACCGTTACCGCTGGAATTCACCAATATTGATCAGATACTTAAGAAGCAGATATGGGTTTTTGGGAAAGTAGGCTCAATTAGTTCTAGACGGAACTTCTTGTTTTTCCTAAAGGAGGGGGGGGGGCTACATTCAATCCACTTCCAAGTGAAATAGGTCACCTCGTTTCTCTTCAATTTTAAAGTAATTTCAATGCATGTCACTGTGCAGATAGTTCCACGGTTTACAAAGCCTTAAGTGGACAAAATCGAAAAATTTTTGGTTTTACAGTAAAAATCAGTATGTATGAGTAATGCATGTATGCGTCTTCACTGCAGTAGCGTAATTAGGAGTTGGCAGGAGTGGCGCTCGCCAGGGGCGCAGCAGCCCGGGGGGCGGTATGTCAACTGATAAAAAAAAATTAAGAGTTTTTTTTTCTTTTGATCATAAAGTTTGAAAAATGCTTCAAAAAAAGAAAAAGAAAGAAAAACAAGAAAGAATAAGAGCTGGAGACACATACCTAACATCTACTGAGAAAGACATTTTGCATTGTTGAAAACAATTCTGAAAAGAAAATAAGAAATAAAATTACAATGCTGCCTCCTATTTGTCGAATCAACTAATCAAAATGTTCCAAAAAAAAATTGGAGGACACAACGACCTCGGTGACTTTCTATGTGGGCGACCCTGACGGGGGGGGTGAGCCGCAATTTCCTTGGATCACCAGGGGCGCTAGCCCCCATAGTTACGCTACGGCTTCACAGTTGCTTTAAACAGTCATTTTCTTCTCTCATTACGTTTGTATTATTTTTTAATTGCTTTCTCTTCACGTTTCGTTCTGACTTTACTTCCAACAGATGGCATTGTTCAAATTTCGGAATTTTTAGAGTTACCTTGGCTTAATTATCAAAATTGATCCATCTAAAATATGCGAATGTGTTTTCATCCTCTCATTTCTTGTGAAAAGCGTTGTTTTACTCCCAATGTGCTATCCATGCGTGTTATTTTCTACCTTTGACGTTACACAGGTAGCGCCACCTTTGAAAACAAACCAAATCTTTTAAAGAGATCCTATTGGTTTAATAAATAAGATCAATTTTTTACAACAAGGTCATCATATGTGTTTCGTAAATGCTGTTCGTAATCTATTATCGGTGCATTTAGTTCTCTTTCCATCTGGTCCTTTCCTTGACTCTCAATAGATGGCGCTGTTTAAGACAAAGAACTACCTTTAAGATTTTTCGGTTTATTATTTGAAATAAACATTTCTGAAGTGTATTTGACAAAAAGTTGTTCTTTTAGTTATATGCAGTGCGGAGTCAGAAAATACTGGGAGTTTTGAAAGTTGTACTTTGCTCAAACGACAACTTTAACACAAAATTGAAAGCAAGGCGTCATTAGGAGGCGTGGTTTAAACAAAATGTCACTTGGAATGCACGTTAATATGTTTGACAAACCACCCTGTGACAAACTGATAACTTTCAATCCGGTATTTATCCGCCCATCCCAGGCATAAAATTTTATGCCGGACGCTGATTTTAGTCTCGCACGAAGACAGCGCAATCTGATTTGTTTTCAAAGTCACGTGACGAACGTGAGGATTTCCTCTCTGTAAGGTTGCGTGTCTCTCAACCCAGCACGAATAACACTGCCATCTATTGCGATTTTTGGAGTTAATGGCAGGAAAATTAACAATTCGACAAAAAAATTAACAGTTTATCCTTACAAAAGAAAAAACTCGAATTATTTGGACTTTCACTGATGGCCGATGTGTAGCGGACGTTCTCTTTATCAATAATTTATATGGGTACGGATAATTCACTCCTTCAGGCAAATGCGATAGGGTTTTAGTATTAAGGGCGTCAAAATTTACCCCTCAAAAAATCGATCCTTTATCCCATTATCGGTAGCAGAAAGCGCAAAAGGCATCGGTAAGCGTCCAACTATGTATATGGCTGTATGTATATCGTATATGGCTGTATGAAATAATTTGTCTCTTTTTTTACTCCTTATTTCTATAGGGAACATAATATGGTGAAATTTTAATAGTTGCATCCAGACAAGATGCAGCCGTCGCAATTTCGCGGTGTTCTAGTTTACCAATATGCTTAGGTAGAATATTAGGTAGCACACCATTGCAGCTGAACTGTGCATTCAACCGTTCCAGACTGAAATCAACTGATATATATATATATATATATATATATATATATATACTAGCTGCGTAGCCCGGCTTTGCACGGTCTACCTCAGAAATAAAAGTTATGTCAAGTGACGCATGTTCTACAGTCAGGCTTGAACAAAAAAAAAAAAAAAACAGTAAAATTTTGCGGAAGATTGCAGAAAACGAATCAAAAAGGAATAATTTTAAATCCCTCAATTACAGGAAAAGCATTTGTAACAAAAGATTGAATTTTTGTTGTTCATATTCGAAAAAAAATGGCAACGGATCTTTCGTCTCAATGATTTTCTTCAAACTACGAATTTTAATAAAAGCTTTGTTACGAGAAGTTGAGATGAAGCACTAAATAATAATTTGAATAGAGGAAAGCCTTCAAAAAATGGGGATTTTACGTCGAAATCTAAGTAAAATAATTAATAATTCACACTTGATAAGTACGCTAATAATTATCAGATTATTATGTTAAATAACCAAATATAAAGCCAAATTACGAATCTATCGATACCTGGTTTAATGGTCAGTTTACTGGCGTTTGGCAGAAGTAACTCGGACATAGATACATAGATAGTTACATACATAGATACGCTCAGTTTTTAATAATATAAGATTTTTAAAAACATGGATACTGAATACTGGTTGGTTTATCAAACATATTTTGCACTAAGAAGGGTGCATTAGTGCATCGTTTTCTGAAACATCTAAGTTTTATTTTTGCGTGGTTTATCTTCGATTCAGAGTCACAACTGACTTCAACTGCATTTATGTCGAGGGCTGCATACTAAGTGCCGTACCTCCATTATTTTTATATACCGATAGATGGCAGCACCATCCCGGATCGAGCAGTTAATGAGAATTTAGAACTAGTCCAAGAGCTAATAGCTACCTGGTGCTAGCACCCCCAGAGGTATCGTTTCACTTGGAGGACATTGAGACCACGAGCATATTTAACGTCGCCCAGTCCCCTTTAATGACGACGGTGGGTCTTCGACCAGCAAGGATCGAACCCGAGGCCCTCCGGCCCCGAGTCCAATGCCTTACCGATCAGGCTACCACGGCCCGAGGTTTATCTTATAAAACTATTTTGAACATCATTAGCGTTTCCAAAGATTGCAAAAACTTTTTCTATCTGTAACGGTCATTACTCTAATTTTGTTGAACTAGAACTGGTAAGTTCATGGAGGATAAATATATGCTTCCAGACTGCGGCAACAAAATTTCACTTTACCAGAATGCGTGACTGTTATTTCAATGAGAAAATCGACATGAGCGCAGGTGTTCTCAGTGAAAATTTGAAATTTCATTTTTTGCAAGAAATATAGAAAATTATGAAAAAAAAAAAAAAAAAACTTTGCACATGAAATATGCAGCCTATTAAACCTGACAGAGAAATCAAAGCCATATATATTTGGTGACTTTGTTTTTGTTTATAATGCATTAGGATCTGTATCGGCTCGGTGTAACTTTGCTAAGCAAGCGTAATTTGTTTTCTAATTTCCTAGAAACTTTTTTCCACTGCTTCTTTTTATTGAAAGTCATTTATTTGCAAAAATTCTTGCATAATTAAGTTTAGGTTTCAGGGAGTGTTCTAATTTTAAAAGGGAAAATCAGAAATACGGGAAGAGAAAGAGCTATTACAACGGACAGTTAATTCCACTGTGCGGCAAAAAAAAAAAAAAAAAAAAAAACTTCAAAATGCTTCTGATATAATTCTAGCTTATTCTTATGTAAAATGACCGCCTGAATCCAAAAATGACAAACGTTTTCCTCCCTACACGTCCCGCTTTTTAGAAAGGGCAACATTCAATTTTTTTTTTTTTTTTTTTTTGAGCAATGACGATTGCTTATTGTTCTCACTTGACTGTTTTTGGCGTTCCTATCATTTTATTTTCCCACCAGCACCCTCCGCAGCGTCACCGTCGACCGGCTCCTCACGATGCTGCACCTCTAGCGAAAACCGTCTCCAGATTTCGTCATTATCCTACACTTACACGCATACGTACACGCACCTACACACATATACATATATACACTTACACACACATACATACACCTACACACATACACAAACACATATACACACAAACACACATACACACTAGGGTGGGCCGCAATAAGCCGAAAAATTTTTTTTTTTTTCGAAATCAATTTTTGGATAGCGCGCAAAAGTTGCGTAGTGAGCTAGTTAGAACTCACAAAAAAATTCTTGGATATTAAAAAATATCTAGCCGACGCTATTTGACACTGAAAAACCGAAAAAAAAAGAGAAAAATGAATTTTTGTCGAAATTTTTTATAAAAAACTAAATTCCAAATATTTTGCTGTAATGAACCTAAAATGTTATATAATGAACCAGTTCGAGCCAATAAAATGTTTCATTGATTTTAATTAGCATTTAACCGCTCTTTTCCGATATCAAAAATTGGAGAAAAATGAAAAAAATTAAAATTCTTTAAAAACAAATGTGAAATTTTTTTTTTTTAAATATATCATAGACAAATTAATTAAATAGCACTATTAACCATAGCAATTATTTTCACGCAAAAGTATCATACATTTTCTAGAATTACACATAGAGATAATAAAATTTTGAGAAAGAAATGTTCTAATTTGATTTATAATACCTCATGCATAATGAATATTATTTTTTGGAATAATATTGCCCCTTGTTATCAAATGATGGAAGTTCTCTCCTAGCTTGAAGTTTGGCACGAATGTATCCATCTCGAGCAGTTTCACCACGAACTTTTATTGCAGCTTCGGTTACTAGTTTCACACAACGTTCCACAGCTTGCGTGTGACAGAGAAATTTCTCGAAAGTGAACTCTGTAGGCTGTTCTTTGCACATTTCTTTCAATTGTTGGTTTTTTAGATGCATTGTAAGAGTTGGCTCTGGTACAACACAGTTTGTCCAATCAACTAAATCAACATAATCAACGGCTTCAAAATTGAGTTAGGACGCTTAAAAAATCGTACACCATCCGAGCTCTTCGTCTCCTTATATTTAGAGTTCAGAATGCGCCTAACAGCTAATTCCAGAATGTATTTTCTTGAGTCAAACAACACTGTCAACAGTAGCCTTTCAGGATGAGCGAAATATGCATTATTTGAGTGAACTTTGAAAACTATCTCCTTAACGTTGTCTAGAAACTGCCTTGCAAGAGAAATCATTTTCCAAAAATGTTGGGCACCATACTGGCAGTTCGGTTTCATTTTTATTTCAAACCACATTGGAGTATAAACTAACATTACGTGCTTCACAAGCATTGTAAGATTTTCTGATGGAGTTAGAGTGCCTATATACAAACGCAACAAACGGTTTGCAGTTGTCAGCCATCGCGCATGACTGAGTTTGCCTGGGCTACTGACAGCCACGCTAGAAGGACAACTACCATCTTTTACGGCAAAACAGATTCTGTTCAAATATTGTTGTTCAGTACTTAAATTTTTTTAAATCTTCCACGTCCGAAACCAGAGGATTGCAGTCAATTTTATCAAATTTGACCACCGGATTTTTTTTACAACCTCTAAGAAGTTGTTCGATAGCTCCAGAATATGAATGTGGCCCCTTTGTGCAACCGTCCAATTCCAGAAAAAGATGCCTCAGTGGCAACTCATTAGTATGCAGCGTACATATGTTCCACTGTAAAGGTCTTTTGAGGTATGTCTCAAGTAAACGAATTACTCCACCTTTCCATCTCGTATTTACATTTGTTCCTTCGCATCCAATAACCGATAAGTTATGTAAGCTCATATTATACTTTTTTGCAAAGCCTATAATACCTTGCGAAATTTCTTTTGCACTTTCACCAACTGTTAGTGATAAATGACCGATGTATTTGCTACCTGGTTCTTCTATCAGTGCTACATGTGCTTCAGATGCTAATTTTTGATGGCTAGATGTCATTTGAAGGGTGTCATCTTTGCGGCCGTCAAAATACAAATTCTTTATAGCTGCTCCTGTAACTGCTTTTAAGTCCCTTTCTCTTAGCTCGCTCCTTTTTTTATCCTTACTTTGTTTTTATCGACTACATATTTTTGTTGTTTAGGGTTGTTAGGGCTTGTTGTCAAAGTCTGTCTCTATTTGTTATATATATATATATATATATATATATATATATATATATATATATATATATATATATATATATATATATATATATATATATATATATATATATATATATATATATATATATATATATATATATATATATATATATATATATATATATATATATATATATATATATATATATATATATATATATATAATAGTGTTAAAATAATGTTAGGAATAATAGAAGCAGTTGAGCGGCGTTTATTATCCATGAGAAACAGTTGGAACCGAAGATTAAAAAATTAGCATCTTATATAACTATTTTTTGTTTGAGTGTGTGCATTTTTTAAAATTGGCATACAAATGTCGGATAAAATTGATTGAATTTTCAGTTTTTTCTAAGTAACGTATTAAGTAACATTTCAGTATTTACTTAATACGAAACTTTTTTTTTTTTTTTTTTCATTTTTCCCATGTTTTAGTCTTAAAGGAGCGTAGCTAAATATTCTACGAAATGTATAAAAGTCTTTGAGGATTTCAACTAATTCACTGCCAGATACTTCTAATGTTTGCTGAAACTAGCTTCAAACTTTTATTTTTGCCCCCCCCCCCCCCTTTTTTTGAAAAAAGTGCATTTTTGCCCTTTTTTTCAGTTTTTCAAGGTCAAATAGCGCCGGCTAAATATTAAACAAATTTAGCGAAATTTTTTATGGGTAATAACGGGTCCATATAGCAACTTTTCCGCACTATCGAAAAACAGATTTCCAAAAAAAGTTTTTTCGGCCCACCCTAATACACACACCTACCCACATACTCATGCCTGCACACAGACACAGACACATATGCCTACACACACATACATCCCCCCCCACACACACCTACACACATACACACAACTACCACACACTCAGGCCTGCACACAGACACAAAGACACATGCCTACACACACACATATACCCCCCACACACAAACACATACGCTTACATATACACACACACTCGTGATTGCGAAAAACATTATTTGAATTCAAAATGCTAAAATCCAAATTAATTTATTTTTTTTTTTTCAGTTTTTGAGTTTTACAGCCATTATTTTTATTTGGAGGAGAAGGGAATATACAATTAGCCCTTAACACTCTTTCGAAGGGGTAGAGAAGTGCGAATTTCAAAAGCATGAACATTTTGCTCAAAATTGAGAACTCACAGGGGAACACCCCCTAAAATATTTCAAAATCTTCAACACCGATTTTTTTTCCTAGGGATTTGTTTTGCAATTTCTTCTCTTATTTTTCGACAAAAAAAATAGGGTAAAGAGTTCACTTCTGTGAGTCCCGAATCCGAAAATTTTTTCGCATACTAAAAAAATTCCGTAATATGCAACTTGCATTCAAAGATTTAATTATGTTTAAAAATGAACTTACCTGTGCTTAGAAAGTAGCATTAATTGTATATACGGGTATTTACATTTCTGGGGATGCACCGCCTCCATTGTGAATAATTTCTTGATGTAATGGAAAACAATGGGAGCAGCGCACTTCCAAAAATATTAATATGCATTAGTGACATTGTATAAGCTTACCTAAGTTCATTTTTTTTCTCAAAATTTTACCTGGGAATGAAAGTTGAATAATAGGGGAAAGTTTTTTACTGAAGATCTGCGATGCGACTCTTACTATTCAAAGTACGGCGCTTCCAATATTTTTCTAAAAAAATTTACGACTTGAAAATTTTTTCGGACATTGGGCTCATAAGAGTGAGTGTTATACTCAGATTTTATGCCCAAAAATAAGGGAAAAAATTGTAAAAGAAACTCTTGGAAAAAAAAAGAAAGAAAGTATAATAGGTATAGGTTAAAGTGCATTAGACTTCGCAGGGACTAATTTGAAAAACGTATAAGAGAATAACGTATAAACGATGCTTCACTGTAGTTACAATGTGACGAAATTAATTAAAAATTATCTAATGGGTGAGTTCAATTAATTTTATCCCTTCGAGAGGAGCACGTAAACTCTCAATTCCCCCCCCCCAAAAGCTTTGCAACTGCATTTAACTCGTGATTTAAATACTTTTAAAGCTTAGATTTTGTGTTTATATACATAATCTGAGAAAAAAAACCCGCAATTATTTATTAAATTTAAGCAAAAGTTAAATTATTTATTAGCGTCAGTTTTGCCAGGTTTTTTCCTCGCAATTCTCAAGCGAAGAAAAGAAAATGCTTTCCAGACAGTTATTTAGGACCTTCGATCTGTGGACAGCAGGTGGAGAAGAAAATCACCCACAAGTGGGGGGGGGGGGGGCTGACCGTTTTCCTCGAAAACTAAATCAGAGAAAACTGTGTGACTTCTAATTTTTATCTGTTGCTATCTCATATTTATTACCAGACATAAAATCTTTGTAATTAATTTAGCAAGATTTTTGAAATCAGCTAAGTTCGCGGGCAAGCGCAGTTGAAATGGCAAATTTGTGATAACCGGGATTTAACGTCGAGTGTCTGATGCGGCTTCCCAAGCTCTTCGTCGAAGAAGGACAGGTTGTAAGTGGCAGAGTTTATTTTACTATTCTTCCTTTGCGGCGATCCCGCCCCAAGAATGAACTCACCACCATGGTTGCGCAACTTTTGGGGTTGGCGCTGTGGGTTTCGATCAGCGAGAGCGTCCGGCGGCATCAGACCCTCGAACGCGAACTTATATGTATAGAAGATAATCGGGGAGATGCAGAAACATCTACTAATAAATAACTTCAGTGTTTAAAACACTGGTAGTCATTACGAAAGTGTTTCCAAACACCATTTTACGGTGTTATATCGTTACAAGCAGCAAGCAATTACCGTAAGCATGCCGTAACGTTTAACTAGAGACATGCATCCTAACTTTTCTTAAGATTAATTTGATCCATCTTTAGATCCATCCTTTCTTTTGGATGATTTGAGGCAAAATGTTCTGTGCATTGTATCCAAGATTTTCTGAAAGTAAGACGGTATGAAACATTTTACTTAATGATTGTTTGTTAGCCAATGAAAACCTAATTTGCGTTCAAAATCTTAATTATTTCCCAATCAGGTTGATGTAAGTTGACATCGCACCGTACACACTCAGTTTTGAAGCTGTAGATGTCCTAAACCAACAATACTCATTTTTGCCCGTAAGTCACATGCGACTAACTGAATTCTCCGAATGTAATCTAAAATCATTCAAATGAAAAATCATGCAAAAAAAAAAAAAAAATGTTAGAAATTATGTTTTATACACAAAAAAAAAAATATATATATATAAAATTTTAATTTTTCCAAAAAAAAAAAAAAAAAAAATGAAAGCTTTAGCTGTGAGAAAACTGCGAAGACGTATCTTCCAGTAAAAAGGAATGCTACAGAAAAGAGTTAAAAACTAAAAATCATAAAGCAGATATATAGAGGTGAAAATAAATTAAAATACAGCAATTTTTTTGATCAGAATTTAAGAAAGCACACTCGCTTCATCTATCACTTCTAATGTATGTATATATATATATATATATATATATATATATATATTTCAAAGTATAAACATATAATAAATTGGAAGCTATGCAAGCAAATCAATTTTTCAAAGTTGAATAGCATAAGTGAGGAGTTGCGAACTGGACCTGCATATTTAATAAAGCAGAAGGTAAAATGCTTCTTCTCTTGTTCTGAAGAAATTCACAAAATACGATGCAGTTAAGTCTACCCAATTTTCCACAGGCCATGGAGCTCCCCCAAACACTTTTAGTATATATAAGTGTTTATAAATGGGAAATTATTATCAAACTGAATTCTCTTTCTAACCATTTTGGTTATTGATTCCAACGCTCTCGTAATACTATCTCTTTTCTCGATTTCAAACATAGAGCAAAAACGAACTCAATGAGTCACGAACTATACTGCCATCTATCGAAGTTCTTTAAAACTAGTAGATAGGAATAAGAATGGAATTGGTACCAACGAACAATTTGATTTGAATTGTTTAGTTCCATCGACATAGCAACTCCATCGTTTTGTGATGGCTGGGTGGCGCTTGTCCCAGTATTATTAACCTATATGGACTGTTCACTTTTTGGGGCAAATGCGATGGCAATTTAGTATTAAGGAATAGAGGCGTTAGTTGATCAACGTGTAATATTTAGTTCTTTTCATTGTTCTAAGTACTAGCTTATCGAAAAACTAATATAATTGCATTTATTTTAATGCGTCTGTGTCGATTCTTTGCTGAACAGTTGCTAATTATAAGAGTGAATGAATGGGAAAAAAATAGCTCAACATTTTCCTACTCGATTTCAATTCTATCATTTTGTTTAAAACTTAGTAGGAAAAAAAAAACGCCACGTGCTAGCGAATACAGAATACACCTTCTAGTTGGGGCTCAAAAAAATCTTACGTATATAAACTACTATTTTAGTACTGGCAATTATATTAACAGATTCATGAGGCGTCAAAGTTATAGTCCCTCCCCCCTTGTTACGTTGGGAGTTAAACAAAAAATGAAATCTGCTACATGTGCTGTAGGTTAAGAGCGAAGATTTTTAATTTATCTAGCATTCATCAAGGTGGTGGGCAGCATTCCCAATCATTTTGTAAAAGTGAGTAGTGACCATCTTCACATATATGCCTCAAATTGATGTGAATTTTGCTTTTAATTCATTAGTTTTCTATATTGTAGTAGAATGTTCATACTAAAGTTCAAAGTTGTAACAAAGACTACGGTGGGACCGCGGAGAGGAGGAGGGAGGGCAGCGCTGCACATTGGATCCTGCCAATGACATATGCTCAACTTTGCAAGGATCCTCCCGGAAGTTTATCCCACGGGGAATACAGGAATTGAATGGTGAATTCGCGTCTTCGTCAACGATAAAATGCTGCCTTTCAAATTAGGTGGAATAGTTAAAATAAAAAACTGGCAGTTATAAATTACAATTATAAAAAGAACTTTAACTTGTTTCTGATAAATTATTGTGATATTTTCGCACTCAGGGCTTACATAAGGGTGTTTCATTTGTGTTTCTAAAAGTTGCGTTTCATAAAGTTGATTTTGCATAACTTTCAGTTTGCTGTTTAAATTCATAAAATTTGCGTTTCGAGAAGTAATGTCAAAGAAGTGAAAACATCGATTCATTTTCAACTTATTTTCTTTTATCAATATTCGTTCTTTGCATACATACATAAACAGGAGAGACGCAAGAGGAAATATGATTTAACGAGAGGAAATACATAGGTAAATGCATTCTCACATTTTTCAGAGCTGTTGATGTAAATTTTCTGTAAAATGAAAGTTTTAATTATCATAATCAATCGTATTTTGCTTGAAGTAAAAGCAAACATCACTGAGTCGAAATTAAATCGCTACGCGTTTTTGACTTTTCATCAATGAAATCAATTTGTTGCATTTTTTCCTGCTTGTGCGTTATTCGTCTGAAGCACTACTGCATACTGCTAACACAGAGAAACGGGAAAACCTGCACATGCACGATAAATTTATCTTTTTTTTTTATACGTACGTATAAAACAAGTGCATTAAGTGCGGCTCTTCTATATATAAAGAGTCAACAAAATAAAGAACTGGCAGTTATAAATTACGGTAAGGGAAAAAGAACAATAACTATTTTCTGACAAATTATGACATTTTAACACTCAGGGATAACATCTGGGTGTTCAATCTGTATTTCTAAAAGTTATAAATTTTGCTGAATATCAGTTTGCCCTTTAGATTCGTACGAAATATCATACAAGAGCAGTGGCGTAGCCAGGATTTCACTTCGGAGGGTCCAATCCAGGGCCGGATTAAGACTTAACGGTGCCCTAAGCTGTTTCAAGTAAGGGGCCCTTTTTGTAGTTCGAGCAACGTTCCTCGCAATGGTGTAAGAGGCAATTATTATTATTTTTTTTCTCCTTTACTATGTTTTGTCTCTTTCCTCTGATACATACAGCAAATACTTTACTTTTTTTTTCGTTTTTTAATGTGTTTTTCTTTATGTCATTTTTGAATTGACCTTAAGAGGGGAAATGGTATCAAGAGAAAGACGCAGGACTGCCCTTGAAGTTGAGTATAGTATATTCCCAATTGTAGGGCGTCATAACGTTATACGCAGTAAATAATCATTATGATAATTGCGTTGATGGACAGCGGCTATGAAATCTTTATGTTTATTTATTAGCGTATCCCAATCACCATTCCTTTTTTATGGATAGGTCGCGAATTACCTATTCTAGAAAATCACCAGTCATAATACGACGGGTGTGAATTTCTTGGCCATTTCCGTTCCATTCCATTTGAAGAAACAAGAAACCCAACTTGTAGGGCCTTTCGTAGTTCATGATTGCGAAAAACATAATATGAATTTAGATTATTTCTCCCTTCACACATTTCTTTTTTTTTTTTCATCTACTTTGGGTAACTTCTTCCGTCTATTTGATTAATCTCCCAATCATTGTGTTCTCTCACCTGAAATTCTTACCACTCCTCACTTTTAGATTTTATTTCCTTTGTAAATTGTAACTGAATTTACAATTCAGAGTTGAAAGTTTTCGCTATTAAAAACTGCCCATTTTACAAACATTTTGAAGACTCTTTTCTGTTCTTCGGTTTTTAATTCAGCATGTATTTCTTTACTTAAAAATCATACTGCCTTTCTCGCTCGACACTCATTTTTATTTGCCTCCGAGTCAACATTAAGATAAACTAATTTTTAAATTCAAATATTTTAAGAATATCAAAGAGAAAATAAATGTCAATCACTCAAGAAAGCCCAATTGAGTAAACTTTAATAAGGCACTGAAAATCTCAGTCAAACTCCAATCTTGTAGCGACTTCTGGCCAAACGCAATAACACCTGCTTTTCTGCAATCTGCACCCGCTTCTTGTTTTCACACTCATTGTTCTGCATTGAAATCAAAAGAAAAAGATGTCGCTATGGAAAGTGAAAGAATACTAATGTTTCACTTTCAAGAATAGAAATTAAAAAGAATGTGTGGTTAAAAATAAATTCACGCCCAATATTGTGCATATTTAGCCTATTGGGAAATGCGACCTGAATATGATGTATGAGTGAAATGTGAAAACAGGAGTGTTTGCGCCCCCCCCCCCCTCGTAATAGTTAATGGTGCAGACTGTGTCATTGAACGTTTTAGAAGAGTTTGCTGGGGTGTTCTCTTATTTTTTGGGGGGAGGAGGGCACTCTCATTCCTTTCTTGAACTTCATGGTCTTCTTCGTATTTGGAGGTGCACCATTACTCGGGAGGGGGACGGCAAATCCTGGTGAAAAATGGGTGATTTTAATGGCAAAAACTGGCAATTCTCCAGAAGCGAAAAATGTGTCCACACATACACAAAGACAGAGAGAGAGAGAGAGGGGGGGGAGGAGAGAAATGCTGTTTAAGGGGGTCCGGGACATAAAAATCCTCAAATTTTGCATTTTTTTTTTTATAATTTGAAAACTTGCTCCGTTTTTTTCTGCTTAAGATGACGTTTGAATTTTGTTTCTACCTTAAATAGAACGAAAGTTATAGTTATTTTTGTTGCATGCATCTAACGAATGTGTACATAACTTTAAAACTTTAAACGCGTTTTTCTCCATGATGCAATTTTTCCCGATTTCTTGCATTCAAACTCTTATAAGTCAGGAACCGATAGAGATAAAGTAATGAAACTTGGAGCATATCTTTTTCAAGCAATTTACTTTAATTTTTATTCGGCGAATTTGAAAAAAATGTTTACTGGAAAAATTATGATATTTTTAAAAAAAAGTAACTTCGAATTTTTCGAAATTTTTCTTCAAATATTTTTTATTTTTTATTGAATCAATATTTTTGAAATCGCCGAATAAAAATTAAAGCTTAGATATTTGTGCATACTTTTTTGAAAAAAAATTGAAAATTGACCAACAATATTTTGAGTTATAGCAATTTAAAGCAACCCCATTTTTTTGAAAAAAACTAATTAAATTTAAATAAAAAAATATTTTTTTTTCATATTTATGTTATGATTTTGCTTATTAAATAAATGATGAATCAGTTCAAAAAATTTCAAAACTCTAAAGTACATAATAAAAATTTTTTCAAAATGTGTCCCGGACCCCCTTAAATCTAAGAGTGTATATAACCCTCAAGCAAAACAATCCATGTTACTGAACAATTAATTAATTTTAAACTTTTTTTTATGGACATTTTTCTTAAATATTTCAAAAACTTTAATTGGGAGAAGAGAATGCAACATCGAAAGTAGCGTAAATAAATCAAATCCGCAAAATTATATACAGTTCTCTCATTTAAAATACAACACATATAATTTTTAAAAATGGCCTTAAATGCTTTTTTTTTTTTTTTTTTTTTTGCGCTCGCCGTTGGGTAGGGGAGGGGCACTGAAAGTAATACAATGAATCAAATCTGTAAAATATTATATAGTTCTATCGGAAAAAATGTTATGGCTAAAAAAAAACATTAATTTCCCCTCTTTGGCGCGGGGGATTGGAGGGGGTCATTGAAAAGTGACCCAATAACATCAAATGCTCTAAAAAAAAATTTACACTTCTGTCATTTAAACTGCTCTGCGTGTAATTAAAAAAAAAAACCACCCATGTCCCTTTTCTTCCCCTTTGAGAGCGCGGAGGCGGGAGGGGGAGATTGAAAGCAACAAAATAAAATCAATCCGCAAAACGGTGTTATTCGTATAGCGTGTAGATTCAAACAATGGACGTCCCTCTTTTTTGCGGGGGGGGGGGGTAGAAAGAGGAGGGAGCGTAATTTTATCACAATGCGCAAAAAATCAAGTGGTAATTACGAATACAATAACCGCCTTTTATATGAATCACGTTTCATCGAAACAGTTCTGATACCATAAAGCGTCTGATTCAATCAAGTGGCCAATTCAATAAAGCTGGATTTTGCTCTGTTTTCGAGGATTTGATTTATTAAAGCGGCTGATTCGATTAACCACTGATGCAATTAACTGACTTAAACTGTATATCAAATTTCATTCATGAGAATCAAGGAATGAAAAAAAAATTCATTGCTTCAAAGCAATTTAACAAATTCACTGATCATTTTCCGCTAAGTAAACTTTGCCATCTGTAAAATAGCGCATGCATTCAATAACACCTTTAAATAACATAATACAGGGAGTCCTGAAAAAAAACTGACTGTTTTCAAAAATTCATAAAATAAAATGGTTAATGTTAAAAAAAAATTGCAGAAAATTCATGTGGTGGGCCGTGAGTTTCGTCTCCCAACGTTCCAAAATTTTCCAATAGAAGGTGCTGTAGATGTAAGACCTTAAATCAAAGAAAGGGAAAATCACATAATAGTTTTTCGAAAAATGTTTTTAATAAATAAACTTTCGCAACAATATTTTCAAAATGCCTGCCGCCGGCTGCAACCACAACCACATGTCGCAATTTTAGGAAAAATCGGTGAATTCCAAAAATTATTTTTCGACTTAGAGGCTACCATTTGCAGCGCCACCTATTGAAACACTTTTGAACTAAATTTTGGATATCTAAGGGACGAAACTTATGGCTCACACACGAATTTTCTGCAGAAAACTATTTTTTTTATCATTAACCATTTTTATGTTATAAATTTTTGAAAACAGTCAGTCTTTTTCAGGACACCCTATACATATTATACAGTTCCCTCATTATCTTTTTTACGCTTGCTTCGTCACGGGATGAGAAGGAGAATATTTGCTCCGCGCAATGCTACAGCTGCTGTCACAGACAATTCCTGGATGTACTTCCGGTCTGCTGTGGCAAAAGCTTTTTTTGCTGTTTAGCGTCACGGGATTTCCGTGGCAATAGACATAGCGTTTACAAAAAGCAACTCTCAAAACCACCAGTAGTTTTTGGCTCTACATTGCGTATAATTTAAAAGAACATCGACGTTCGTTGTTTTGCTAAATCAATAGGAGGAAATCCAGTAGTGTAGGAGGTATAGGCAAATATCCTCTTGCACGAAAAAAAACTTTTTGGACGCGTCAAGTCCGCATTTCCATTATTGCAAAACAAACCTGTTGGGCGCCGTATAGTGTGAGAAAAAATATAAGTATCCGAAGCGTGTTTATATTTCATTGCTGCTTTGATTTCCTTTTTATTTTTCCAAAGTACATTTTAGTCCTCTAAAGATCTCAAGTAGGGGAACATGGAGCAAAGTGAAACATTTAAGATCACTTACTTTGGTCGAAATGAACAGATTTGTTATGAGAACTGCGGTACACGAAGAAAGAAATATATATAAAAATTACAAATCTTGCATTGAAACATTATTTTTATTTTTTGCACCGTGGAAAAAAAAAAAAAAGTGGAAAATTTTCATTTTTTTTTTTTTTTTTGTGGGGCAAAGTGAAAAAAAAAAATTTTAATAATGAAACATTTTTTCTTCTATTATTAAAGATATTTTCGATCATATAAATGAGAATTAATGAATAAATGAAAAGGAAATGAAAAAATGCACGAAAAAATAGTTAAATAAGTTAATCTGCGAGGAAAGATAAATGAGTGAGTAAAATAGTGAATGAACAAGAAAATAAGTGAAAAAATTAACAAATAAGGGAGTTATGAGCATCTAAGTGATTTGAAATAAGATTATATTAGCAAATGTAATGAACTATTTCACTTTGCGCCGCTTGTACTTGACTAACAGCACAAAGCATTTAAAATACAAATAAACTTAATACTAAACAAATAAATACTGCCCTGAATATTAGTAGGTCTCATTTAATATTTGAAATATAAGGGTTACCCAAATGAAATGTGAATAAATGGAATAAAAGTAATGCTTTTAATGTAAATCAAGGGGAATCGCCATGGGCGTTGAAACATAGGTCCCAATCCCAGCGTTGAGGCAGCAGGTCGATGCCTTTGCTGTAGAGAGAAAGGAGCTGATTACTGAGGATTAGGGTTTTCAATCCCGCATCGAATTCAGTCCTGCGGGATTTCGGGATTTTAAGGAGCCAATCCCGCGGGATCCCGGTACCCTTGATTTTATAAAAAATTTTATGTTAATGTGAAATAGAAAAAGTTGGCTTTTTAGAATAACTGCTTTTGTTACGTGAATTAGTAGTTTTTCCGAATTCCGTACACCAATTGCAGAGAACTAAAAAGTCAGATTCCAATTAGCAACTATCGTTTTGCACGCAAAAGTGTGCCCTAAAAAAGTCTAACGCGTCTTAACGATGCATTGTTCGTATGAAGTGAGAAAAGGTTTTCGGTTGCTCAAAAGAAATAATCTTCTGGATGCAAACACGTGCTGCTCCAGTGCAGGTGGTTTTACTGAGATTAAATAACTGCGGACATTTAGCAAAAGATCCCAATTTACTTCATCACCTTCCGAAGTAGACTTTTCTTATGCTCTAGGTTTTTGTTCAAGAACAGCAAATTTCGGGAAAAAAGCGATGTCTATTGGATACGTGTTTTGCTGTATACAATTTAACTTGCATTGAGAATACCCAAATGACTTAATTAACGTTTGTCATTGTGTCAAAGCAGTCGAATCATTTCGGCAAGGGGTGAGGGCTGCTTGGTTTCACCAAGTCGCAGTCTCGGTAAAATTTTTTGGATAACTTCGCTAATTTTTCCTCTCACTTGCGAGTCATCCTGTGTTTCATTCAAGTTTCGGTCGCCTCTTTTAGAGCCGTGCCGAGCGTTGTATAAATAATGCCAGACTGTCACGGGGTGTCGACCGTAGAGAGGAAATACTTGGGTAGAGAGCGCGGACCATGGAGACTATACGCTAAGGAGATAAATCTCCGCTTCCGAATTGTGGCAACAAAATTTCACTTTTCTAGAGGGCGCTGCTGCCACATTTTAGACTATTTCCAAGAGAACGTAGGTGATTTTAGTGTAAATTTGAAAATTTAATTTCCGCCAGGAAAAATTGAAAACGGTGAAAATAAAAATTAAGCTTTGGCATATGATAACTATGCATACTGAAGATTAATATATCATGCCTGAGAAAGCCGTTAAAAGCTTATATATTTAGAGAGAAATGTTTCTTTAATGCATCAACGGACTTGTGTCGTCTGCTACGCATTTGCATATCGTACGGCTTCGTCAGAGCACCTTTAAAAGAATCTTTCGCGTGATTTCTTTTTTTGTTGAGACACTAGAAAAAAAAACTACTGCTTATTTATTTGCAGGAATTAAAACATAATCGTCTTCTGGGGCTGTTATGAATTTTAAGAGGAAAACCGAGAAAAATAAGCAATGAGCAGCGATTAAAGTGGACAGTTGATTCCTCGCAAAACTCGCTGATATGTTTTACCCCCCTTTCATTTATGAATGACGTCGCCGAGATTTTAATCTATTAATTTATATTTTAACTCTATTTATTTTCCGTTCAATCTTTTTTTTTTTTTTGTTTCATTTTAATGAAATAAAGGCTGTGATATTAATATCACACATAAAAACCATGATAAAATCTAACAAAGTAAATGCATAATTTATACTTATTGAATAATAAGGATCGAGCTCCCCCCCCTCCTCCTGTTTTTAAGTATAGCTTTCTGCAGTTTTAAAATTGTTTGAAAAATAATAATCTGGCTACTAAAATAAAATTCATATTTCTAGTTTCCAATCCTCTAGTTTTGATTCAATTTCATTTCACGTCAGTTGCGAATCCGGGGGGGGGGGGGGGGGGGAGATGCATTCTCCTTTAAGTGACTAAGGTTAACCTAATAAAGGGAGTTATGTTTTGAAATATTTTTTCTACACCTCCTAGTTCTCAAAATTGACACCTTTGACCAAGGACTATCCCAGGGTAACATATGGAAGGGGGTCATGTCTTTCATTTATGCAATCAGGGGGCATTTTGATTGTCCCTCTTTCCCAGAAATTGGAAACAATTTAATTATGCATTTGTGTATGAATTTTGCTGTTATTCTCTATGATAGTCTAGCCCCCCCCCCCCCCCTTGAAGTATTCTGTAAGACTGGCCTAAAGGAGGCATTTTTCTAAATTTCAATCTTCTAATTACATTTGGTAGACGGGGTTCTGTGTAATACCAAACTTATGCGAAAGAAATATTTTTCTTGTGTGAAGTCGGTGAAAAAGGGAGAGGTGGTCACAAGGGGCGGGGGGCGCTGCCATTGAAGTATTTAGAGTGGGTTTCTGATCTCTTTTTTTGGGGGAGGGGGGCTCTCGTTTTGGGATAAGGGATGATGCTCGGTAACATTTGAGGGAGATGCAGCATCACCATTAGGAGGAATGTGGATCCCGGTCTCTGTGAGCTCTAATTTTCATTCCAGGGTCCCCCATACCGAACACTATTTGTGGCTTAACCAGTTGGGTGGGACCCTGAAGACGGCTCTGATTTTCAGATCCAGACCCCCCAGAGTTATCATTTCGCTCGGAGGACTTGGTGACTACAAGCATATCCCCGTCTTAAAAATACACACACACACACCACTGCCCAGGAGGAGGAACCTGCTCGAGGCCCCTGAACCATAGGATATTGATGCCGCCGTTCAAAAAGAGGGACGGCAGAGTTTTGATCTGTGCTAGATGCCACTTGAGTCTTAAAAAGGTAGAGAAAAGGCGAGAATGTCCGCTATGAAGAAAGTCGAATCACACAGGGCGAACCCGGATATTCAAATTTTGGACCTCCTGCAAAAAATTACCAAAGATTCTTACCACTCACTGGATTGGGCCGCAGGCCCTTCAGTGCTATGGGGCCCACTGCAGGGACAAGAGCTATCTGTAGAAACAAGAAACCCTACGAGCAGGGTACTATTGCAACTCATGATTGCAAAAAACATGATTTGAATTCCAGATGTCAGAAGGCAAATTATAATTTTATTGTTATTCACTTAACTCGTGAACAGGGCCGATCCTAGGGTGTCGGCCACCCGTGTGCAGAGATCAAATGTGTCACCCATCTAGAGCATCTTGCAATTTTTGACTAGTTTTAACATGCTTATCCATCTTCCTTCAAGTTTTTGTGTCGAGTTTAAAGGAAAATACCAGAAAAAGGATGAATTTATGAGAAGTAAGAAAAGTTAATTCTAACAAGGTACTCTTTTGGTATAGTCAAGCCCAGTGGTTGGAAGTAGTGCGCTACAAGTAGCGACGCTACTGTAGTAGCCTCATTTTTTAGTAGTTTGTAGTGTAGCGCACTACTTTTGAAAAAAAGTATAGTAGCGAGTAGTTCGATACAAAAAAAAAAGAGTTTGTAGTGATTTCACAAAACTACTTTTAAATAAGTTTCGAAAAAAAAAATGAGGGTTTCAAACAAATCTGACTGATGCAAGTCTTAAGCGAGTAAAAGTTGCACCAATCAGATTCGTAACACTCTGAAAAATACGAGCTGACCTCAGACATATTATTTTGACGCTGTAAGTTTTTTCTGTTTGACGCCATTAGATTGTTTGGCATTGAAATGTTCCCATTTTCTCACTATTCACCTTGAATAGAGCATTCATAGACAAAAAAGAATAAGCGATAATTGCCAATTTAGTACAGCGTTTGTGCTTTCTGGCAGCAGAAAATGTCCCGTGGATGAACATTTTAAAATGTTTTTAGGCCCTGTCCGGTTAGCAATAAATATTAGTCTTATAGAAATGTATGATAACGGATTTTTTCCCGTTTCATGCATATTTTGCCAGTCAAGCAAAAAGCTTTCGGTATCAATGTCATCCCCATATACAGTCGAATATCAACTTATGCGAAGGTATAAAATAAAATAATACAGTATGTATAGTATGTAGCAATAATTAAGTGCAGCAATTACAATAGTACTGTACAATAGATGAAAGTAATTATTAGATGAAATTAGATAAAATGCAGTAATTATATTCAATGCATTTTTAGTTGTTCAAGCATTTCAAAAATCTTTAAATTTCTATAGTTGTCAGAAACATTCTATTTTTCCTTTCATTTTCAAACTTTAGATAAACAGTCCACTTATGTGAAATTATATTTCATCAAACGTCATATTTAGAATGAAAAATATACGAAATATTCTCTCATGGGAGAAACTTGTTGTGACCACCTACAACTAAATGTAGCTATGGTCTTTCTCTTCTCGTGCTGTTTTCCTTATTCAGTAATTGCAATCCACCTGCTTTGAATTCCTTTCTACTGTCTCTCTTGTCAAAGTCTAAAATGCGTACTTTCAGAACTTATCTACTCGCCCCCTCCATTCTCGAGGTGTCATGCCTGGTCAAATCTCTACTCAGAGTCCGAAGTTCCTATGACAAACATTTCCAGATGTCTTCATTATTTTATTGAACATTTTTCAATTGCAAAGAAATATTTGATCTAGTCTGCGCAGCTCGAAGAGTCGTCATAATCAGCGTTGCACGAATAAACTGTCGTAAAATCTAGAGTCACTTAACATTGAAATTATATGGCATAAGTTTGAAACTTGAAAAAGTGATGTGAAATCGGGTGTCGCGATAATGAGGTTTTACATTTGATACATTCAAAAATTATTACTAGCTGTAAAAAGGCATTTTAATCTGTCCTTCGGTGACATAAGAGGAAGAACAAGAGAGAGGAGGCTGTTTTCCTCAAAAAAATTTAGAAGTAAGTTGACGCATGAAAAGGATTTTAATTAATCTTCGGTTGTGCTAGGTTGCAAGGAGAAAAGAGTGGGGAATATTCACATTCATTCACTTGTGCACTCACTTTCTATTTTTCAAAAACAATGCTATGCTATTGGAAATTCGGGAATTACTTTGCTTGGACAAAACATTTAAAAATCAGCATACTTATTTGACTTCTAAAAAGTTATATCGTTAAGAATTCTTGAGGAATTTTTGCTTAACTCATAGAGCTATGTGTGGTCTGTGTGTGGCTGCCCCTTGCTCTCGGCCGGCCCGCGTGCAGTGCATGAGCTGCACATCTGCTAGGATTGGCCCTGCTCGTCAATGTAAAACATAATTTAAATTCAAAATGTCAAAATTCAATTACCGTATTACCTTGCATTAGCAGGCATGCTGGAAAAATAAAGTGTGGTTGTCAAACATGCAAGGAATTTCAGATTTTCTTGCATGCCGGATAATCCGTGGAGTCTTACAATACTTGTGATCTTTTAAGTGAGCAATATTAAACAACCTTTGACCAGTGGCGCAGCCAGAAAATTTTTCTGGGAGGAGTTTTCAAAATCAAAAATTGTTGATTTCTTTATCATTCATTTACAATGCGTAATCAAGGGCGCCCATATAGGGGGGTAGGGGGGCTAAAGCCCCCCCCTTAGAAATGAGAACTTCCTTGCTTTTAGTGCTTTTTTCTTTGCAAAAATGTATAACAATTTCTTTTCCAGCCATTAATGACTAATATGAGCGAATCATGAATAAGTTATAAAAAAAATGTCAAATTTTAACATCTTTAATCTGTACTAAAATCAGTTTCCATGGGGAAAATATTCTGCTAAATCATGGGGAAAATTTTTGAGTCCCCCCCCCGTTAAAATTTTGCATATGGGGTGCCCTTGTGCGAAATTATTCAATATCAAAGAATTTCTACAGATTAGTAATTATTCATTCTAAGTAACTTCTTAAAAACAATTAATAATTCGTATTGCTGTCACTATGAAACGAAGAAAGTAGGAAAAGCACAAAATATTTATTATTAGTTTTACTTTAATCTTATATTCATTTTTTGCGTGTTTTTCGCGAGATCACTTAAAAGCTCCTCCTAAAATACATTCATGTATTTTTGAATGTCAAATGCTAGCTAATAACGGTTTCTATCTTTCGATGAGAATTGGTTAAGAGCCTCAGAAAATCCGGTGCGGTAGGCTTCCTCTCACTAGATGTCCCTAAAAAGGAGTTGTGCAGAGATGGAAGTGCTGAGGGACCATGATACCCTGTAGAGCTTTATTTATTGACACCATTTTAGCTATCTTATACCAAGGGGGACGTGGGGTGCTTATCATGAAATACAACTTTTATATTTAAGAACTGAAAAGCAATTTCTGACTGCTTCCCGATTATTAAAAAACAGTAAAATATTTTGTTGAAACCTATTCCGCTTGGAAAAGCTCAAATACTCTGCTTTTTCCCTTGATCTTAATGGAAGAAATGAATGTGCTTGTGTTCTGGGAGGGGTTTTAACCCCAAAACCCCTCCTGTGGCTGCGCCACTGCCTTTGACAGGGAACTTACGACCAATAACGTTAATTAATTGAAAGTGCTGTTAGTTTCTTATATTTAATGTAATTATACTTTTCAACACATTAAAACACTGTCTCAGTTGTCATTTTTTTCAGATTGTCTCTCCCCCTTCCCCCCTACAGTAAATTGGTCATTTGCTTGCATGCTCCACCTCATAAGAACTTGTCGTAATGAATTTTTATGAAAAACAAATTTACTTGAAGAGCACCAGACATAATGATTTCTATTGAAGTGCTGAATACAGGACCAATGTGCTGTAAGTTCACATTGAATATAACCATATGATGCCCTAATTTTGGCCCTTTGTGTGGTTAAAAAGAGGAATTTGATAAAATTAGGGACTAATGGATACCGGTATAAACAGCAGGTTTATTATACATGTGTTTATTTTTATATGTATATTTTTAATAAATAAATGGAACATAAGCATAGTGTACCAGATTTACGTGTTAACTGATTTTTCTTTCGTTGAGATAAAAAGAAAATATAGAAAGAACATATTAAAAGGTTTGGCATATGAAATTTCAGTTTATTTAAAAAAAATCCTAAGCAAAAGTTTCTGGCGATTCACTTAGGAGTTGGAAAAATTGCTTCAGAATTTTTATAACAGGGCAAGTTAAATTATTTTCTTTGATTTTACGATTAAAAAAAAGAAAATAGTAGCATTTAGGTCAGATGTTTTTATGCTTTTTTAATTACTCACTCTGGGTCTCAATAAATATGGGTAAATTTTCCCTTTTAATTTGAGCTACTTTCAGCTTAATTTCTCATAGTGCAATCCGACACGAAGCAATAATCATGAACCATATTATAAAATGAAATGCAATCGGAATGCAACTAGAAACAGATGCAGTGAAAAAAAACTAAATTTCTTTTCATCACGAAGGTAAAAAAAATGTTCCTAAGTCCTGAATACAATCGATAAAAGAACCATTAATCTTTTGCATGAAGAAGGTCTGAAATCAGATTTGTTTTACACTGTAATATGGAAAACCGGAAATGTTGCCATTAAAGCCGGAAACCCGATCTCTTTATAAATCGACGACAGCGCTCATGGTGAGAAAGTGAAATTTTTGAGCCGTTTTCAGGTGTTGCCATTCGTAGGAGATTTCTCTCCTTCTTATATCTCCATGGCGCGGACCCCCAAACCGTGCCCAAGATAAAATCACATGACCTGTGGACGAAATTCTGCCTAGCCGTAACCGGTTCCGACAACCGCATAGGATTTGCATTGTGATGGTTGCGTTTGCTTAGAAATTTTAACTGTTCTCGTTATTTAAAGAGCTTTTAAGATTGTACAATCCTTGTTGTAATTCTGAATGTCAAGATAAATGTTC